>NC_142039.1:49499799-49651429 GCF_982192425.1 Myodes glareolus | reverse complement strand
CACATATGAGGTGGCTGCAAAGATGCCAGGGTCTTAAGCCACAGGAACACCATGTTCTCCTGAGGACAAACAAAAGAATGCCACTGAGGTTCTGAGTGTGTGTGCATTTGTTTTACTGAGACATTAGTCACAGTCAGAAATGGTATAAGTCTGTTGTTACAGATTATATATAAAGAGTTTTCCTCAGATGTCTTATGTATTAAAGGATCCCCAAGCAAAATAATAGTATGGCACCCTTTTGTGAGATTATGGAATCTTTCCGAAGTAGGTCCTAGCCAGAGGTAATAAGTCACTTCAGGCATGTTTTTACGGACTGCATCTTTTTCTAGCTCCCCTTTTCTTCTATTTCCTGTCCATTGTGTTGTCAAGAATCTCCCCCAATACATGGTCCGGAATGTTGTCACTGTGATATTGTTGCCAAGAGCACGTGATGAAGCAACCAGGTACTGAATCCTCTGAAAGCACGAGCTGAAATCACTCCTTTCTTCAAGTTATTCATGCCAGGTATTTATCATAGCGCCCAGAAAAACAATAAGTATGTATATGGTGTACACTGTGATATTTCAATATACAAAGACAATGTGAAATAATGATGACCCTCTGGTGCTGTGGTTTAAGATCATTCTACTTGCAGGTAGGGACTCATTCGGGATTACCCAAACCTTCTGCGTTAACTAGGGAGACTGAAGTCAATTATAGTGAGCTAGAATACCCAACACTCTAGACTGGAGAGATGGGGGTCCTGATGCAGGGAGGAAGGATGAGGGAGGGAGGAGAAGGGATACGGAAGGGTGAGGCAGGGGCATAGAAGCAGTAAAGCCAGGTTGAGAAGAGATGAGGAGAGGAGAAAGAGAACAGAGGAGGGTGTAGAGGGGTGAGGAGAGAGCTGTCCAGAGGTACAGAGGGGTGAGGAAGGAAGAGAGTGTACAGCAATGAGGATGGATAAAGAGGGAGGACGAGTAAGGAGGAAAGGAGGGGAGGGGTGAGAGGGAAGAAGGGTGGAGGGGTAAGGAGAGTAGTGGAGTGGTGGAGAAAGATAGAAAAATGGCAGGGATAAGAGACAGGGAGGGTGGAAGAGTCAAAATGCCTGCTTTCTGTCACCCTGTGGGGGATGGGAGTTACATCTTCTTTAAGACAAGGAACCCAGCAAGCCCTGGGCTCCTAAGGAGAGTTGTCTAGACTATGCACAGATAGAAATGCATCTCTGGCAATATCTCAAAGGTGAGCCAAGTGGTTTGAGTCTTAGTGGGGAGGTCCAGGCCCAGAGATACAGGGGTGAGTCTTAAATTTGCTGAGGTGAAGTACAAACATAACTCAGGTTACTAATCTCTCTGCCTCCAGTAAGGAGATGAGAGCAAAGACTGGAAGGGTCACAGGAAGCTCTGTTGTTAGTTACTCACACACCTCTGACCTTCACACACATGTGCCTTATACTAGTGCACACACACACATGCATAGGAGTACACACATAGACATACACACTATGGCTCATACACTGCCCCTCTTCTTCCCAATAAAGTATATAAATCTAAGTTGTTTTTTTAAGTAGGACTGGGGAGATGGCTCAGTATGTAAAGTGCTTGCTATGTAAGCATGAAGACCTAAATTTGGGTCCCCAGTGAGTGTGTGTATATGCACACACACACACGATTGTGGCCTTTGGAGTCAAAGAAACAGTGGTTAGGCACACCCTCAACTGTTTCCTTGAACAAATACTTAGCCTCCTTCACACAGTTCTTAATACAACCCAACCTGAAAGGACATTAATATTCAGCAAAGCACCTGTTATACAATAGGTGCACTATTCATTTTTCATGAGTCCTTTTCCTCTCTCTCTCTCTCTTTCTCTCTCTCTCTCTTTAAAAAAATGTCATTTACTTTTGTTTCATATGCATTGATGTTTTACTTGCAGGTAAGTGTGTGTGAGACTGTCAGAACTTCGGGTTATAGACTGTTACCTGGGATTTGAACCCTGGTCCTTTGGGAGAACAATCAGTGCCCTTAACAGCTGAGTCATCTTTCCAACCCCTCCCCCTCTTTTTCTTCTTTTTCTGTTCTTCCCCAGTTTCCTTTTATGGTGTGTGTGTGTGTGTGTGTGTGTGTGTGTGTGTGTGTGTGTGTGTGTGCGTGTGTGTGTCCTACACAGAAATCTGTTTCTCAATGTTGGGGACCCTGGGAAGGGTCAGCCTCCATGAGTTCCTAACTGCTGACCACAATTTCTACACACAGTACACTCAACACCCTGAGAGAGTTCATGAACCCCACAAGGCTCCCTGGACAATTCCAGATCATAAAAACAAGAAACATTAGACAGTTTTTAGAAAATCGTTTCTAAATGTCTTGAACTCCCCAGAAATATTGCACCCTGGCCACACACCCTTCTTCTCTGTGGTGCTAGTGGACCCACAGTTGGCCCTGCTAAGCCACCTGATACCAGGCCCACAGCCCAGGCCAGTATCCAAGCCAAAGCCTTTGGCACCTGATGTTTCCATTGAACCTGCTCTGAGCTCCGGCTCCTGCTTCCTTCCTCTTCTCTGAGAGTCTCTGCCCCTTCTCTGAAAGTCTGTCCAGCCAGGAGAATCGCCGCCCTGCTCCAAGGACACTCTAGTCTTAGTGTTCCTGGCTGATTGCCAAGCTCTTTATGCCTCTGACCCAGCGTAAATAGGCACAAATCCATGGGCAGGATGGTTATTTTTGGAAAAGCAACGATGTTTGCTTTGGGGGGAAGAAATTCACCCAGAGAGGAGTGAGAAATACTTTTCCCTTTTCTCAAAGACCACCACTTCATGGGGATCAATATGGCAAGAACCAAATTTTTAGGTGCTTTTCTTTTCAAAGGGTCAACTCGTGAAACTTGCAAAGAACTGTGTTGTCTATTTCTCTGTCCCCAGGGGGGTTGATGACAGGGTCTGTGATGGTTTATGGTTGTCTTCCCAACTTCACACATTGGTACCTAAACCCCAAATTCACATGTCAAAGGTATGTGTGGTATGATTGGATCCAGAAGACTGCCTTCATAAAGAGATTCATCTGCTTGTGGATTAAGACATTGGTGATTTACCAAGGCAGTGACTATCACCTAAGTGACCTCCCACTGGCATGCCTGCTCCTTCCGACTGTGCCCCTGAACTCCAATATAGCCCCAGGTGGTAGCCCAGACCACAGGCAATCTTCTGACTTTCAATGGAAACAGGGGAGTTGCCCCCCCTTTTTTTTAATAATTTGGATACAAAGTGGAAGCCCCCGACTGAAAGAAGTTGATCACCGGGGACATGACTTTAAGAATCATACGTAGTACCCTGTCGCTGCTGTCGCTGTCTGTCTTCCTATTTCCTGTCCACCCGAGACAGTACCCCTGTCTGTATGCTCCCACTGTCATGATGCATGGGGGCAAGTGATCACAGACAGAATCCTCTGAAAAACAAGGATAAAAATAAATCTTTCTTCCTTTAAGTTGTCCTTTCAGGCATTTTGGTCACAGCTACATAAATGCAAGTAGCGCACTCTCCTTCACATTGTTCTTTAGATTTAAAGAAAACTTAGGTCACGGTCTTCTTCTCCTTGACTGGAGACTCACCTAAGCTCTCCATCCTTCTGCCTGGGCTCCCAAGTGGCCTGCTCCGTGACTGACCTTCCCATGTAGATGAAATCCATGTTATTGTTCCTCTGAGGGGATTATCTGTATATTTCAATGCCATGGTGATCTGTCATCCTCAACACCATTGTATTCTCTAATAAAAATGAAAGGTGCTAAGTGGGTACAGATTGCTATTTAGGGAAGGTAGACAATGGAGCTAGGTGCAGGGTGATAGGGAAGATAGAAGATGGTGCTGGGTGCAGAGTTACAGCTATGGAAAATAGACAACATTGCTGGGTGCAGGGTGCTAGTTAGGGAAGACGACAATGGTGCTGATGGTTGAACCACATTATAAATACCTTTAGTGTTGCTCAGAACCTAATGTAGTTAACCAAAGAAAATGGTTAAGATGATAAATCTTTTTTATTTATTTATTTATTTATTTATAAAAATTTCCACATCCTCCCCTCCTCCCCAAACCCTCCCATTCCCCCCACTCCCTCTCCCCCTCCCTCTCCAGTCCTAAGAGCAGTCAGGGTTTCCTGCCCTGTGGGAAGTTCAAGTTCCTCCCCTCTTCCTCCAGGTCTAGGAAGGTGAGCATCCAAACAGACTAGGATCCCAAAAAGCCAGTCCATGCAGAAAAAACAAGACCCAGTGCCATTGTCAATGGCTTCTCAGTCAGCCCCCATGTCAGCCACATTCAGAGAATCCGATTTGATCACATGTTCGTTCAGTCCCAGTCCAGCTGGCCTTGGTGAGCTTTCATTCAATCAGTCCCCTTGTATCAGTGGGTGAACGCATCCCTGTCAGTCCTGATTTTCTTTTTCATGTTCTCCCTCCTTCTGCTCCTCATTTGAACCTTGGGGGCTCAGTCCAGTGCTCCAATATGGGTCTCTTTCTCTATCTCCATCCATCACCGGATGAAGGTTCCCTCTGGTCTTGCCTTCCTTGCTCACGTTCTCCCTCCTTCTGCTTCTCATTTGGACTTAGGGAGTTAAGTCCAGTGTTCCAGTATGTGTCTCTTTCTCTATCTCCATCCATCGCCATATGAAGGTTCTATGGTGATATGCAAAATATTCACCAGTATGGTTATAGGCCAAGGCCAGTTCAGGCACCCTCTCCTCTGCTGCCCAGGGAACAATCTGGGGACCTCTCCTTGGGCCAGGGAACCCCTCCAGAATCAAGTCTCTTGCAAACCCTAAAATGGCTCCCTTAGTTGAGATATATACTTCCCTGCTCCCATATCCATCCTTCCTCCCTCCCCCCATCCCATTCCCCCAAGCCATCCCAAATCCTCCCCCTCTCCCTTCTCTCTAATCATCTCCCCTTACTCCCCCCCACACACCCCGTGCACCCAAGTTTGCCTGGCAATCTTGCCTACTTCCAATATCCAGGAGGATAACTATATGATTTTCTTCAGGTTCACCTTCTTATTTAGCTTCTCTAGCATGACGAATTATAGGCTCAAAGATCTTTAACTATGGCTAGAATCCACTTATGAGTGAGTACATACCATATTCCTCTTTTTGGGTCTGGGTTACCTCACTCAGTAAAGTGTTTTCTCTTTCCATCCATTTGCATGCAAAATTCAAGATGTCATTGTTTTTTTACCGCTGAGTAAAACTCTAATGTGTATATGTTCCACACCTTCTTTAACCATTCTTCTATTGAGGGGCACCTAGGTTGTTTCCATGTTCTGGATATTACAAATAGTGCAGCTATGAACATAGTTGAACAAATGCTTTTGTAGTATGATAGGGCATCTCTTGGGTATATTCCCAAGAGTGGAATTACTGGGTCCTGAGGGAGGTTGACTCCCAGTTTCCTGAGAAACCGCCACACTGATTTCCACAGTGGTTGCACAAGTTTGCATTCCCACCAACAATGGATGAGTGTTCCCCTCACTCCACATCCTCTCCAGCATAGGCTATCATTTGTGTTTTTGAGTTTAGCTATTCTGACAGGTGTAAGATGGTATCTCAAAGTGGTTTTGATTTGCATTTCCCTGATCACTAAGGAGGTTAAACATGACCTTAAGTGTCCTTTGGCCATTCGAAGTTCATCTGTTGTGAATTCTCTGTTCAGTTCAGTACCCCATTTTTTAATTGGGTTAATTAGAGTTTTAGTATCTAGTTTCTTGAGTTCTTTGTATATTTTGGAGATCAGACCTTTGTCTGATGAGGGGTTGGTGAAGATCTTCTCCCAGTCAGAAGGTAGCCTTTTTGTCTTGCTGACAGTGTCCTTTGCTTTACAGAAGCTTCTCAGTTTCAGTAGGTCCCATTTATTCATTGATTCTCTTATTGTCTGTGCTACTGGGGTTCTACTTAGGAAGTGGTCTCCTGTGCCTATATCTTGTAGACTATTTCCCACTTTCTCTTCTATCAGGTTCAAAGTGGTCAGATTAATGTTGATGTCTTTAATCCATTTGGACTTGAGTTTTGTGCCTGGTGATAGATATGGATCTACTTTCATTCTTCTACAGGTTGACATCCAGTTATGCCAGCACCATTTGTTAAAGATGCTTTCCTTCTTCCATTGTATACCTTTAGCTCCCTTGTCGAAAATCAGGTGTTCATAGGTTTGTGGGTTAATATCTGGGTCTTCTATTCGATTCCATAGGTCGACTTCTCAGTTCTTATGCCAACACCAAGCTGTTTTCAATACTGTAGCTCTGTAATAGAGTTTGAAGTCAGGGATGGTAATGCCTCCAGAAGTTCCTTTATTGTATAAGATTGTTTTGGCTATCCTGGGTTTTTTGTTTTGCCATATAAACTTGATTATTGTTCTCTCAAGGTCTGTGAAGAAGTTTGATGGGATTTTGATGGGGATTGCATTGAATCTATAGATTGCTTTTGGTAGAATTGCCATTTTTACTATATTGATTCTCCCAATCCAAGAGCAGCGGAGGTCTTTCCATTTTCTAGTATCTTCCTCAATTTCTTTCTTCAAAGACTTAAAGTTCTTGTCAAATAGGTCTTTCACTTCCTTGGTTAGAGTTACCCCAAGATATTTTATGCTATTTGTGGCTATCGTGAAAGGTGATGTTTCTCTGATTTCCCTCTCTGCTTCTTTATCCTTTGTGTATAGGAGGGCAACCAATTTTTTTGAGTTGATGTTGTATCCTGCCACATTACTAAAGGTGTTTATCAGCTGTTGGAGTTCTTTGGTAGAGTTTTTGGGGTCCCTTATGTACACTATCATATCGTCTGCAAATAACAAAAGTTTAACTTCATCCTTTCCAATTCGAATCCCCTTGATCCACTTATGTTGTCTTATTGCTATTGCTAGAACTTCAAGCACTATATTGAAGAGGTATGGAGAGAGTGGACAGCCTTGTCGTGTTCTTGATTTTAGTGGAATGGCTTTGAGTTTCTCTCCATTCAATTTGATGTTAGCTGTTAGCTTGCTGTATATTGCTTTTATTATATTTAGGTATGATACTTGTATTCCCAATCTCTCCAAAACCTTTACCATAAAGGAGTGTTGAATTTTGTCAAATGCTTTTTCAGCATCCAATGAAATGATCATATGGTTTTTTTCTTTCAGTTTATTTATATGATGGATTACATTGATAGATTTGCATATGTTGAACCAGCCCTACATCTCTTGGATGAAGCCCACTTGATCATAATGGATAATTTTTCTAATGTGTTCTTGGATTCGGTTTGCCAGTATTTTACTGAGAATTTTTGCGTCGATGTTCATGAGTGAGATTGGCCTGTAATTTTCTTTCTTGGTTGTGTCTTTGTGTGGTTTTGGTATCAGGGTAACTGTAGCTTCATAAAGAGTTTGGCAATGACTCCTCTGTTTCTATATTGTGAAATACATTACGGAGTGTAGGTATTAGCTCTTCCTGGAAGCTCTTGTAGAATTCTGCATTGAAACCATCTGGTCCTGGGCTTTTTTTGGTAGGAAGATTTTTGATAACAGCTTCTAATTCTTCACGACTGACAGGTCTATTTAGATTGTTCACCTGGTCTTGGTTCAACTTTGGTATATGGTACTTATCTAAGAAAATGTCCATTTCTTTTACATTTTCCAATTTTGTGGCATACAGGCTTTTGTAGTAAGATCTAATGATTCTCTGAATTTCCTTTGTGTCTGTGGTTATGTCCCCCTTTTCATTTCTGATCTTATTAATTTGCATGTTTTCTCTCTGCCGTTTGATTAGTTTAGATAGGGGTTTGTCAATCTTGTTGATTTTCTCCAAGAACCAGGTTTTTCTTTCATTGATTCTTTGGATTGTTTTCTCTGTTTCTATTTTGTTGATTTCAGTCCTCAGTCTGATTATTTCCAGTCTCCTACTCCTCCTGGGTGAATCAGCTTCTTTTTTTTCTAGAGCTTTCAAGTGTGCTGTTAAGTCTCCAATGTGTGCTTTCTCCATTTTCTTTAATTGGGCACTTAGTGCTATGAACTTTCCTCTTAGCAGTGCTTTCATAGTGTCCCATAGGTTTGAGTATGTTGTGTCTTTATTTTCATTAAATTCAAGGAAGACTTTAATTTCTTTCTTTATTTCTTCCTTGACCCAGGGGTGATTTAGTAGTTGACTGTTCAACTTCCATTAGTTTGTTGACTTCCTGGGGGTAGCATTGTTGTTGAATTCTAACTTTAATTCATGGTGATCTGACAAGACACAGGTGGTTACTAATATTTTTTTGTATCTGTGGAAGTTTGCTTTGTTACCGAGTATGTGGTCAATTTTCAAGAAGGTTCCATGAGCTGCAGAGAAAAAGGTATATTCTTTCCTATTTGGGTGGAGTGTTCTATAGATGTCTGTTAAGTCCATTTGATTCAATACCTCCAATAATTCTCTTATTTCTCTGTTAGGTTTCTGTCTGATTGACTGTCCATTGGTGAGAGAGGTGTGTTGAAGTCTCCTACTATTAGTGTGTGTGGTTTGTTGACTACTTTGAGTTCTAGAAGTGTTTTTTTACATATGTGTGTGCCTTTATATTAGGGGCATAGATATTCCGGATTGAGACTTCTTCCTGATGAATTGTTCCTATTATGAGTATGAAATGTCCATCTCCATCTCTTCTGATTGATTTTAATTTGAAGTCAAATTTGTTAGATATTAGAATGGCCACACCTGCTTGTTTCTTATGTCCATTTGCCTGGAAAACCTTTTCCCAACCCTTAACTCTGAGTAGGTGCCTGTCTTTGTGGTTGAGGTGTGTTTCTTGTAAACAGCAGAATGTTGGATCCTATTTTTGTATTCAGTCTCTAAATCTGTGCCTTTTTATAGGTGAATTGAGTCCATTGATATTAAGTGATATTAATGACCAGTGGTTGTTGACTCCAGTTATTTTTGAGGGGGGTAGTAGAGTGTATGTGTTTCCCTTCTTTGAGTTGTGCTTGTGAAGGGTCGCTAAATGTCTGAGTTATTGTAGGCAGTGTTGGGAATGTTGGATTCCGTAGGTTGTGATTTTTCTTCTAATACTCTCTGTAAGGCTGGATTTGTAGCTACGTATTGTTTAAATTTGTTTTTATCCTGGAATATTTTGTTTTCTCCGTTGATAGTGAACGATAGCTTGGCTGGGTATAGTAGTCTTGGCTTGCATCCATGGTCTTTTAGTTTCTGCAGTACCTCTATCCAGGACCTTCTGGCTTTCACGGTTTCCATAGAGAAGTCTGGTGTAAGTCTGATAGGTTTACCTTTATAAGTTACTTGACCTTTTTCCTTTGCAGCTCTTAATATTCTTTCTTTAATCTGAATGCTTTGTGTTTTGAATATTATATGGCGAGATTAAAAAATATATATTTTATGTGTATAGATGGCTTTCCTGAATGTATGTCTTTGCACCATGGGTGCACATTGACTGAAGAGGCCACAGCAGATGGTCATATATTTAAAAATATATATTTTTTAAAAAAAAATTAGGGATTTTTTTTTGATCCAGTCTATTCGGTGTTCTGTATGCTTCTTGAACCTTCATAGGAATGTCGTTCTTTAGGTTGAGAAAGTTTTCTTCTATAATTTTGTTGAATATATTTTCTGGGCCTTTGATCTGCAATTCTTCCCCTTCTTCTACCCCTATTATTCTTAGATTTGGTTTTCTTTATTATGTCCCAGATTTCCTGAATGTTTTGTGATGAGAGTTTGTTGGATTTGCTGTTTTCTTTGGTCAGAGCGTTTATTTTCTCTATGGTGTCTTTATAATCTGAGATTCGTTCTTCTATCTCTTGGATTCTATTGGTTATGCTTGTTCCTGAAGTCTCTGTTTGTTTACCTAGATTTTCCATATCCAGCCGGCCCTCGGTTTGTGTTTTCTTCATTGCCTCCATTTCAGTTTTCAACTGATTCCATTACCTGTTTGATTGTTTTTTCTTGGTTTCCCAGGGTGTCATTTATGAATTTACTCATTTCTTCAAACTTTTTGTTATATTTCTCTTCCATTTCTTTAAGTGAGTTATTCATACCCTTTTTAAGGGACTCTATTGCTTTCATAATGACACTGTTTTCCACTTCTTCCAGAATAGGGTGTTCAAGTCCTTCTGTAGTAAGATCGCTGGGATCTGGTGTTTTCATGTTGTTTTTCAGATTGTTGGAGGAATTCTTGCCTTGGCGCCTGCCCATCTCTTCCTTCAGATGCTCACCAATGGCTCTTCCCTCCACTGGATCTTCTGCTACAGGATCAGTGTCCCTTGCTGGCCAGGAATCTCCCTGACTGCAGTCCTACCTTGGTGCAGGCAGGCTATTAAAACAAAGGAACTCCCTCCTGCCTGGTTGCACTCACCACCCTGTCCCGGCACCCACACAAGCTCTGCTGGGGGATTTTAGTACCTGAAAAAGGGAGGGAGGAAGGGAAGGGGTTCCTGGCTGAAAGCCGTGATGGGATAGGAGGAGAGAGGGCTTAGCTGGGGGAAAGACGCCCCTTCCGAATACCCAGGGAGATAAGGGTGGCAGGGAAATTGTGTGTTCCCTTGCCGGGCTTCTGTGGCGGGTCAGGAGCACACTTACCCCTCCATCTTCTGGTACCAAGATGATAAATCTTATGCTATGTATGTTAATATGTCTGATAATGGTTTTGGTCTTACTTATATTTGTATTGGTATAGAATACAAATGAAAAATATTTAATAATCAAGAAAATCCATTTTAGATCCCCACTAAAGAATTCCTGTTACATTTCAGAGCATAGAGTTCTGAATTAATGCTGATGTTTCTGCTATATACACTTATCCATTAAAACCAGTCTCCCCATGGACTTATCTCCATCTTCTCCCTTGGAGGAATATGGATGCAATGTCTTCCCTGTGATGGATGTTGTAAAATGAGAAGGAAAGAATCACTCGTGGAAGTGGAATAAAGGAGAGGGTGTTTATACCGGGTATGGAGTTAGCATTTTTAAGAGAACCTCAACCAGCTTCAGTCCAATCACCAAGACTTCTATTGCAGATACATTTTTATCAGAGGCTTCAGCGCTTACAGCATCATTCAGACTTCTCGGAAGGCTGCTTCAGCTTGTTATTTGCAGTTCAGAAATCCTCCAGAAGCCATTAGCCTGCATTAGTTTAAGGCCATTAAATTCTTTCCTAATGACAGAGCCATTCAAAGTAGCTGGTTCAAGAGATGTACAGCTAACTTTACTTTGGGGATATTTTGTGGGCAAACTAGTCCTGGGTCCTGCTTTCCTTAAGCACTGCTTTCAATCACCCGGAAGGACTCATCCTGGAGACTACTGGGAAAGAATGTTAGTTATCCTGGCCAATGAGCGTTATTTTCAGCTTCCTTCTACTTCAGAACTCCCAATGGCATTCCTAGGACAAGCTGTCTGCTGTTGAATTGTGGCAGCTTAAGACTGTCAGTCACTAAGGACAACAGGGTATATTATATCTGAAAACTACCTTTCATCTGTCAAACACTTGGCAGCCATGGAAAACTTATTATAGCCACTTCTCCCTCGCGTGGCCTAAATTCTCGATTAAACTATTGCTTCTGAACAGGGCAACCTCAAGTGAGAATGAGCCACGTTCTTTTTTGTACCTTCCCATTTGTCTTGTACAAATCACAAATACAGAACAAAATATATCTATTAAAGAGGTGGAAAACTGAGGCCTGGGGGCCAAGGCATTCACTCAAACTCAGACCTCTTAACTCCTACCTCAGACACATACAGTTGAAGGTTCCTTGAGGACTTTACTAATCGGTGATCTCTCAGAGACATTCTGTGCTTTCCTGAGCAACATTTGCTTGTGCCTCAAGAGACCAGCCAGCATTTTAGTACTGTACAGAGTGGTGGGGAAATCCTTGAAGTAAGAGGACTTTGCTCTTGGACCCAGAGGCAAATGCCTGATGCCATTCCATGAGTCAGAAAACAAAAATATATATTTTTTTCTATTAATTCCTCTCAGTGAAAATTGTTTCCAGGATTATTGTTCAGAGAGTACTTCCCGTGTACCAAGCACTGCTCCCAATATGTCACCTACATCTGCTCATTTCATCCTCATGATCACTTGTGAGGTGGACATTATCAAGTGCACTACTGGAAGTGGAGATCAAGGCACGCAGAAGCTATGTAACCCATGTAGCTTGAATTCATGCATATTTCAATCATAAATGTGGGCTTGAAGCAAGCACAGATGAGGTTACATCCCACTGAAGCCATGCAGGTGGATACCACTGTATAGTCCAAAAGCATATTGCATACATCCCACCTACCCAGTGTCCCAGCTTTGGTGAGTCTGCTATGATCATATGTACAAATCATTTAGCACAGCATCTATGCTAAGGCAAGGTGTCAGATATCACATATGTCTCATTGAATGCTGTACTGGAGGTAAAAAGCAATGATTGTATGACTTTGCTTTTGAACCTTTGTAAGATGGAAATTTTTAAAATTTGGAGTTGGAACAATGGCTCAGCAGTTAAGAATACTGGCTGCACTTCGAGAAGACCTGGCTTCAATTCCTAGCACCCATAAGAGAGATAACAGTCATTTGTCACCCTAGTTCAAAAGGAGTCAATACCTGCTTTGGCCTCTTCAGTCAATGTGCACCCATGGTGCAAAGACATACATTCAGGAAAACCATCTATACACATAAAATATATATTTTTTAATCTTAGTATTCTCAATGTTCTTAACTACTGTTGGAGTGTGTCACTATTAAGACTTCTGTTTTATAAAAAAACAATCTTCCACAAACATCATTATAAAAAAATCTATCCACCCTCTTCACAGTATCCTCATTATTATACAGCGGAGGGATGAGGTTTCTTGAGAAAACTACCCCCACCCTTGGGAGTGTACATCTGTCTTTCCACATGTGTCTCTCTCTAACTATTATGTTCCATTATAACAGGCTTAAGTTATATTACATCATTTTCTTAGTAAACCCCAGCTTTTCTCTACTAAATAAATAAAAAGATAAATAAGTTAGATAAAGTGCATGCACACATACTCACACACAGAGGCACATGCACATATATTTCCTACCCAGAAGGATGAGAAAAGAATGCCATGCACATTCCTGCATGTTTTCACAGCATGCAAATATGTCTTGGTGAGGACATATCAGACTAGCATCCATATACGTTTTCAGGTGTCATGAGACAGCTCAAGTCTGATCTAGTCATTTCTGAGGTGGAGGCAGGTGGGTCTGGGGTGTCCTTTTAAGGTTTGTTACTCTAAAGTATAGTTAATGCTCTTCCCCCTCTCTGCCTGGCTAGCATCAACTTCTGTTGTGAGTCTCAGTCCAACTGTTCCTTCCAAACTCTTGAGGTCAGGTCATACCCATCAGTCACAGGCAATGAAAAACAGATTGTTCATGAGAAAAGATAATTAGAGAAATGCTTGAGAAGGCTGGAGGTGTGGAGTGTTACCGGACCTCTATGAAATCCCTCTAAGGAGATGACTAATTCATGTACCTCTGTTTTCTTGGCATCATGGCACAGTCAGCAGCACTGGCAAACTACGGATGGCCTGAGCGCATGGGTGGAGTGTGACCAGAGCTCCTAGCTGTTTGCTGTGTGCTAGTTTGCATCAACAGTGACATGAAGAGTCTGAGGCTCTTTATCGCCTGTGACTACTTTTGGACACAACAATATAGATTGAAGTGTGTGTGATGTGAGAATCATCTGGGGTTGCCAGGTCCCCTGAGACTCAAACAGAACTGGTGAAGCCTCAATCCCACATCCTGTGGGAAGCCCACAGCCATGCCCCAAAATGTTGTAGACTCCGTAGAGATATTCCCAAGGTCCTCTTGCTTGAATTTCCTTTCCTGTTGATCTCCGTAGCTCATTCTTAGTTCTTCTCCTGCCAGTGTTTTCTTCTCTTTGCCCTGTCTCAGCCCAGAACTGTCCAAACCTTTGCTCTGCTTCACCACCAAACTCCACTCACACTAGTCAATGTGCGTGGAAAAGACTGGGTCAAGAGGACTAGAGACAGCTATTTGGCTTGCAGCATTGTGGTTTGTCAGCTCTAACGAGCAAGTGAGTTAAGAGGTCACACATCCTCTCCCATTGCTGCCCCAATAAATACTTCCTTAAATGGCTTTTCTCTCTGTCATCCTGGTCCGTGTTCAGCATCTCACATCTTTGTGTTGATGTCTAGCCACAGTGTTCATTCACTTCTCATTCAAGACATTTTCCTTCTCCGAATCATACCCTCATCTTTCTAAACCAGCATAGCCACCTATACACACTCCTAAGAAGATGTCTGCAATTGATCCTTAAGAAACAGTGTCCACAGCTAACTCCAGCAGGAGCTGCATGGCTTTGGGATATAGTGGGGAGGATTGGTAATGGGGTGAATGAATGTACTGTGGGAATACTGTCAGTTATGTAGCATGTGATGGTCATAAGAAAGTGCTGAGCCCAACTTGCTCCTATTGCCTCCATAGAAAACATGATGCTGAATGGGACCCAAGGGCAGCAAATCTCCACTTTGGCTCCACCAGAAATCTGAGAATCATTGTATTCATAGGTTCTCACTATACTGCCTAAGTTACAGCCAAAGAAGAATCTTTGAAGAATCCCCATTTTGTGCAGTGATCCATTCCGTCCATGGTGACATCATCTCTTATTCCAATACTGTGATACAAATGTGTGCCCCTCTAAAACGTGTGTGTTTAAACCAGTTCTCAATGTGGTGGGCTTTGAAAGTGAGCATGCCATGATCGCAGAGCCTCAAGCAGAGTATTTGTGGAGTTGATAAAAGCTACAAAAAAAGATCCTTTATCCCTTCAAGCACACATGAGCACAGTGAGAAGTTAGCCACTTGTGAAGAAAGGAAGCTCCCCGCCTCAGCCCAGACATCAAATCTGCTGGAACCTGGTTCATGAACATCCAGAGTTCCCAAATGTGAGCAGTAAGCCTGCTGTTTGTAATTTGCCTTGTTTGGGATATCTTGCTACAGCTGAGCAAATGGACTAAGATACTAGATTAGTTACTTCTCTGTTGAAACACCATGACCAAGGCAGCTTACAAAAGAAGAGCTTGTTTAGGCTAACAGTTCCAGAGCGAGGTGTCCATCATGATGGGGAGAAAGGGCAGCAAGCAGCAGGCTCAAAAGCTGGAGTAGACTGCAGAGCACTTTCTTCTTGACATTCAGGCAGGAAGCAGACAGAGCACTGGGAATGGTACAATGCTTGGAAACTTCAAAATCCACACCCGGTGACATGCTTCCTGCAGCAAGGCCACACCTCTTAACCCTACCCAAATGGCACCAGCAACCAGGGGCCACACATTCATGCTCATTCAAACCACGACAGTGACTCAGGAAATATTAGGATTCATTGTAACCCATTTTGTTCATGGATAAACAGCAGAGGAGGTGAGTCTCTGTGATACCCCTTCTCTTCTGGATGCATCCCCTCTCAGGTGGGTGCTAGTCTGTGCAGCCTCCTTGCAGCTAGCCACACAAACACAGAGTATACACAAGTGCCCGGAGTACAAGGTGACATCGCTGATAGTCTGTTCCCTCGGATGTGCCCAGATTTTACATGCATAGGCATCTAAGATGGCAGACTCCTGTTTTGGAAATGGCAGACTAGCTATATATTTCTCTGAAGACTAGAGTCTGCCTCTCTATTCCCAGATTACACCCGACAATACCTTTTTCAGGAGAAGGCAAAAGAATTCCAGGTGGTGGAAAGGTAGGTTCATGGGTAGGTGAGTAGCAGAGGAATAAAAATATGGGCAATCTATGTTCTGGGAATGTGCATGAATATGGTGTGTGTGTGTGTGTGTGTGTGTGTGTGTGTGTGTGTGTGTGTGTGTGGTGGGAGGATGTAGGGTACATGTAGTGGGTGCACGTGTGTGCACGTGTGAAAGCTGGCTAGAAATCAAAGCTAACAAACTTTGGCTGCAGCTAGCAGGTCTAACACAAACGGGCCAGTTGCTGGAAGTTCATTAGCACTCTCACTGAATGGGGCTTGGCAGTGGGCTTGTTTTCCATTGGCATGAGACATTAAGAAAGACACTGCCAACATGTGTTTTAGCCAACCAGATTTCGATTAGCATGCCCCACCTGAATCTAATGCCAACCCAGCCTCTGCAATTAACACCTGGAAATCTCCAGTACTGGGCGGAAAGCAGATAAAAAAGATTCGGGGTTGGAGAAAACGTGTGCAGGGGCTGCACTGGGTCTTGAGCTCACAGACAGACTTTGATGGCAGCCCTGTAATGTAAGTAAACCTTGTATCGTGAGACGGGGAAGGGTGCCCCGAGCAAAAATCACCTTGGCAAGCAAAGGTTCTCTAGCACCATAGGACACCCCCAGCCAAGCAGATACTGTAGGAGATCTCTGGGCATCTGGGGCTTTGACATAAGTGTGGGAAAGTGGAAGTGTGTGAGCTGCTCTGCAGCTGCTCTGAAGGATTATCTGAACTCTTCCCATCAGGAATCCTGTCTTCATCTTCCCTCAGTTATCCGCTATCTCCATCTTCCCTCAGTTATCCGCTGTCTCCATCTTCCCTCAGCTATCCACTGTCTCCATCCTCCCCTAAGGACACAGTCGATTTAGCATCAACACTATCCTTTGGATCTCTTCATTCCACTTGAAAACCCATTCCTAGAATAAGGTCTCAGGCCCACTGTCTTCCTGCTAATCTCAAGCCCATGCATGTCCAATCAGAAGGGACACTGGTCATTTGCAACATCATGGCTGGGGTGTCATTCATCAAGGTACACCAAGAAGCAAACAAAAACAGAAAGCATAAAAACACCCAAATTGGTTACTTGTTTGGCAAAAAGAAGACCTAAAATATTCCAAAGGAGAAATTGTCAAAGTCATGTTTGCTTTCTATCGTGATAATATATAATTAAATTGTAGCTTATGTTATAATTTTAAGATCTATTTTATTTTATTTATGTGTCAATGTATGTATGTACACAACATGCATGCATGCCTCAAGTCTGCAGAGGACAGAAGAAGGTGTCAGATTTCCTCAAACAAGAATTGTAGGTGGCTGTGAGTTGCCTGAGCTGGGTGTTAGGAACTGAACCCTGGTCCTCTGCAAGAGCCGCAAACGCTCTTAACCACTGAGTTATGTCTTTGGTTCCTATCACAATGTTTTTTAAAAATAAAATTATCATAACTTGCACAAAATAGGCACATCAGAGTTTTTTTTAACATCTTTAACCAGTGCAGTAACCAATAAGATGCTATTCACAAATGTTGAAAATAGAGTTTATCAAGGGTGGAAGGGAAAAGGAAGAGAGCTGCTGTGGGATAATGCTCCTGTACACTGTAAAGATTTGTCACTTGTTTTAGTTTAATAAAACTCTGATTGGCCAGTAGCCAGGCAGGAAGTATAGGTGGGGCAACCAGACTAAGAGAATTCTAGGAAGAAGAAAGGCAAACAGTTAGTCACCAGCCAGACACAGAGGAAGCAAGGTGAGAATACCTTACATAGAAAAGGTACCAAGTCACGTGGCTAAACACAGACACAAATAATGGGTGAATTTAAGTTGTAAGAGATAGTTAATAATAAGCCTGAGCTAATTAGCCAAACAGCTTTTACTTAATATAAGCCTTTGTGTATTTCTTTGGAACTGAATGTCTGTGGGACCAACTGGGACAGAAACTTTGTCTACATAGAGCAGTAGAAAGGGAGAGGGGAGAGGGAGAGAAAAGAGGGATTAAAGCATGGCAAAGTCTTTTAAGTGTGATGATCCCCAGGGGCCTTCCCATCTCTTGTTGTCAACCCATAATCACTCAAACAAATCAAAACAGCAAAATCTTCATTTATAGGAACAACATTCCAATAAAAACACTCAATGAATTCAATCCATTTACAAAAAAAATGAAAAATCTGCCAGTTCTGCATGACAGTAGTAACTGCTTGCATCTCCAGACATACTCAACATTTCTATGACCAAGAATTATTCACTATTATTGACTTGTTCAATTAGAAACTCCCAAAACTCATTCAGATCTGGTAAAATTCAGCAATTCTGAAAAGGTGCCCTACAATGGGGCTCTCAAACTTATCTGCCTTTTTCAAACTTTTCAAAAATTTCCAATTTGTATGTGCATGTCACTTTTTAAAATTGAATTTGTGTATCCCTTCTTGTTGGAGCAAAAAGAACTCATCAATAACTTTTAAAATTAGTTTTGATTTTATACAAAAACATTAAAAGAAACATGTTTACAAAGAAGGATGAAATTATGTTATTTACAAAAAAGTGTCATCATTTCAAGCAAAATATGCTTCAGAAAGACAATTGTCTCCTATGTTTGCCCATGGCAAAACTAGACTTAATTTGCATATAGAAACCAGGCATGGTGTACACATTTGGCATCCTAGAACTTGGGAGATGGAAACAGGAGAATTTTCACAAGGTTGAGGCTGGTCTACATAGTGAGTTCCAGGCCAACCAGAACTTCATAGCAAAACCCTGTGTCAAAACCTAACAGACAAATCCTCAAATCTTTTTGTGAGAGTGTATGTATGTGTGCGTACGTGTGTGTGTGTGTGTGTGTGTGCATGATGAAACTAGAAAGTAAACCATTTTGAAAAGAAGTCTAAAGGAAGGGGAAGAGCGAGGTATGAAAATAGGGGGTGGAAAGACAAATATTACACAGTTTTATCCTATATGTGTAACTTATATATTTAAATCTACCAGCTAAAATAGTATGAAAGCTACAGGGAGTGGGAACCAGAGGAGAGGACAAGGAAGGCTGATGAGGGGGTGAATATGAGAAAAGTACAGAATACATATGTATGAAAATGTCATAATGAATCTCATTAACTTTAACTAAAACATATTAATAAGGAAAAATAAAGAAACCCTGTTGTCATAAACAAGACACAGTAAGTGAGGGATTTGCTGAAGCAATTCTACTTGATTCTTTAAAATTCTGATTGTATGCCAAAAAACTACATCATGATCCATAATAGAAATTACTTAATGACCCATCACCTGTCAATCTAGATTTCCACTAAACTAATTAGATTCTATGAAAAGCAAAGAATTAGAAATAATCTGCTTGTTATCCTTATCTGAGTCATTACTTTCTCCACAATATTTCAGTGCCCCAGGGATATGTTACCCCAGCATAGTGCTCCGTACCTAAACTGAAGTCTAACTTCCGGGAATTGGTTTTATCCACTCAAGTGTTTATCTTTCTTGCTATCTCCCTGTGCCTGGCACACATAGGATCAAAGCAAAGACCTAACAGGAATCAAAACCGAATAATGAATAGCTGTCAAGAATAAGTTTGGTATAAAACAAACGAGGCTCAAGTTTCAGGTCCTTAGCTTGTGGACTTCCTCCTGTGTCTATGCTGGATGCCAGAGAAAAGTGTCCACAGGAGCTGGTTAGTTAAGGGGTCCATAACCCCATGCCCATATGTCCATAGATTATAAAAATAAGTTATAAAAATTATAAAAGCAAGATCCTTTCACACCAGTGAACGGAGGTCTTTGAGGAAGTTGCTGCTGCCTCTTAGAATCCAGCTAAGAAAATGGATGCACTGACACCCACGCATCACATTATCACATGTATGTGATTATTGCTACTTATCTTCCTACAGGGATGATGTCTAGCAATGTCTCATGATGCACCATCTAGTCATCCTTCAGGAAAACCTGAAGATGCAGGAGCAGAGAGGAAGGTGAATTCGGCAGCACCCAGCTGTGCCTGGTGAAGAAGCAAGCATCTCCAGCCGGTATAGATTCAAACTTTCATTGAAGACTGTTAGCAGTTACCATTTACATCTCATTGCACACACAGGCTTCTTGTCGCATCAAAAGTTCAATGCGTCTTCTTTTTACCTTTTCAATGGAGTGACATATTTGATATGTTGTGGATACCGTCTTCCTTACAATGTAGAAAGAGGAAGTATTCACTGTTTCTTTAATTTTATTTATTTCAGTTGCTTACATATGTGGAGGTCGGTGGAGAGAGGTACAAGTACCCAAAGAGACAAGAAAAGAGCTTCAGAGCCCCTGAAGTTGGAGTTAAAGGCAGTTCTCACATGGGTGCTGGGAACCAAACTTGGGTCCTCTGAAAGAGAAGTATGTGCTCTTAACTATTGAGCCATTTCTTCAGTCCTAAGAGGAAACATTGAAATAATTGAAGCACTAATTTATATAAACATGAAATGTCTTCTTTTATCAAGCTCAAGTGTAATAGAATTAACAGCCAGAGTGGACAGGACATGATAGAGTGAGTGGTGATTATTCTAATCCAGAGAACTGAATATTAACCAAAGACTATTCAAAACATTCAGAATATTTTCACCAAGATGAACAGATTCTGAGTCAAAATTGTGAATAGGCCAACAGGAATTTAAACAACAAGGGAGTAAGAATTGTACAGGCATTCCGTCTTAGTGATTTGAGACAAATTAATTACATTACTGAAAACAGTACCAAAAAATTAAGTAACAGTTATAAGAGGTTATTGTCTTGGACTTAAACTTCTTTGGTGAATATTAATAGATAAAAAAGAAAGGAAGGAAAGAAAGAAAGAAACAAAGAAAGAAAGGAAGGAAGGAAGGAAGGAAGGAAGGAAGGAAGGAAGGAGAGAGGGGGAGGGAAGATACACACACACACACACACAGAGACAGAGAGAGAGAGAGAGAGAGAGAGAGAGAGAGAGAGAGAGAGAGATTCTCCATCCACTACCTCTCGCTCTTACATTCTTTCCACCCCTTCTTCAGCAATGATCCCCGAGGTTTTAGAGAAGGGGGTACCAAATGTATGTATCCTTAAGGAATTTTCTAGGAGTACTCAAATGGTCAATTGCTTTTATGAGATTTTTTTCTTATTATGACTGTGTTACATATAAAATGATGGATATAGGGGTCAACGAGATAGTTCAGAAGGTAAAGGCACTTGTTCCTGTGTCTAAAGGCCTAAATTCAATCCTCAGGACTCACATGATGGATGGGAAACTTATTTCCACAAATTGTCACCTCTTCTCTGGTCTCCAAATGCACACTATGTGCACACACACACACAGAGAGACACACACAAACACAAATAAATGTTTTTTAAAAGATCAATAAATATGTTTGTCAAAGATCTCTTGTTAAATTTACTTGTCAAAATGATAGTTACAGGAGATATAGCTCCTAAAGACATTAACATTAGGATCTGAATGAACTATTATATTACTCAAGTGGAATAGAAAAAGGGACCATGCCTTTAAGTTTTACCGAAAAGAGAGACAGCTATTACTATCTTGTATCTAAAGATAACTAAATGGTTAAGAAGAGCTTTTGTTTAAAAAAAATAAATAAACATTTTTTTTCTCAGAAAATTTTGAAACTGTATTTTGCTAGGTAAATTTAAAATGTAAATATGAAAGATGGATTTTTAGCGCTAGCCTATGTTGAGAGACATTTTTACGTGGCTTCTGTCAGGACTTTGCTGTCTGTGAAACATACATACATTTTATCAATGATGTGATGGGTTAATTCTGATTCTAGAATGAAAAAAGTTTTTATTCAACATCAATCCATTGCTGATTATATAACAAACTTTATGAAATTACATATATTAATATCTAATCTGGTGTGAATACCACATAATGAAATTATCATACTAAAACTCTTATTCACCAAAAGACAAGATTAGATTTAGAGCCCTTGTGTTCAGCAGCTTGTTCAACTCAATATTTATGCTTACAACAGAAAATTTTCTTATAGACTATGTAATACAATGCAATATAAACACTTGGAGTTGCGACGTAGCAAAATGGCATTCAAAATTTTCATATTTCTTCTTGCTTTTTAGATGTTATGTTTTAATGAATGGATACACAATGATTACATCCTTAAGAGACATCCACAATTTGTCTAGAGAGTAGATAAAAATTTATATGAAGCTTATAAAACTGCATCTTATAAGAAAAGATTTATAGGTAATTAAGTTGGCCTTAATAAAATGTTTGTAAGGGTATTTTTTATGCTTTGTATTCATAGAAATTACACTTTGTTAGAATGTTGGCCCACTCTTAGTAAAATTTTAAAAAGGCTACTTTTCAAAAACCAGAAGTTAATGTTTGATGTTTCTTGATTTGTTTTGCTCTTTGTTTTGGCAGACTTTTAACAGTATTAGGGTTCACTGAAGTTTTTGTTTAGACTGAACCTTTTAATGACAACGTGATAGATCTGGCTAAACAGTACTGTCACATGAATGAGAAATACTTACACAAGGGGTGATAGATCTATTTATGGTCATTGATGCTATTCTCAGAAGAATTTGTAACAAATATTTCAAATTTGAGTTTATGGGTTTATTCTAAGATCAAAATGCAATGCACAGATGTAAAACAAAAGCGAACTTCTGTGTCTAAAGCAACACTGTGTTGTAGAATATTATTTTAACTAGGCAAAGATATGTTACATTTGTGTATGCTGCAGAATATTACCTTAACTGTGTAAAAGTGTGTTTTGTTTATGCTGCATTTGTTTAATTATGTAAAGATGTTTTGCATTTTTTTTCACCTTGCCTGCCTAAGGCACCTGATTGGTCTAATGGAGAGTTGAACAGTCATTAGCTAGGCAGCAGAAATGATTGACGGGTGAGGCTGGCAAGCAGAGAGAGTAAATAGGAGGAGAAATTGAGGCTCAAGAGAGGGAAGAAGAACAAGAACACAAGGAGGAGAGAATGAGGGACATGCCTGGGGCAAGAAGCCAGGCAGCCGCAGAAGTAAGAAAGCTAATAAGTCCCGAGGCAAAAGGTAAAGAGAAACAAGTTAATTTGAGTTGAAAGGGCTAGCCAGAAACATGCCTAAGCTAGGCCAAGTATTCAAAACTAATAATAAGCCTCTGTCATGATTTGGGAGCTGGTTGGTGTCCCAAAAGAAAAAACCTGCTACAACACTGCTTTATTTAAAAGCTTTCGCTTTCAATGTTCTTTTTTTAATTAATTGATTGATTTTATTTTATGACTACGAGTGTTTCGCCTGCATGTATGTAAGCGTACCACATGTGTGCCTGGTGCCTGCGGAGGCCAGAAAAGAGCATCAGATCCTCTGGAACTTCAGCTACAACTGTTGTGGGCTCCCATGTGAGTGTATCATGTAATAGTCATCTGTTTTCATGAGCTCCGAACTCTGAAAAGGTGAGAAGAGTTTGCCTGCACCCAAGACCCTGGGCCCTGAGTGAGCACCAGGGACCATGGCAAATGGACACATGGAAATCACACCACCTCCCACACTTTCTTGTGATGTAGGTAGTGTTCCAAGATGACCAAGCGCGAACAGCAGTCCTGGGTGCCCACATATGCGTTATCTGCCACACTGTCCCACATATGCAGCGCTGACTCAGCTATACCAACTCGCTCATGGATTTTGCAACAAAGTTTCTCCAAAAAGCTGCGTAAAATCTTTTCTTGAGCATTTTCTTTGCAGCTCAGAGAAAGAGGAAAATGAAGGACAGGAGTCCTACGGTCCTGGTCCGAGGCCTCAGCGGGGGTGCCGCACTGGCCAGGGGATGACAGATGTTACTTCTTCCCCTGTGTGCTAGGGAGGCTGCTTTGGCCTGTTTCTGCCAAGTTAGCAAAACAGGGGGAGCTGCCAAGACAAACAGCTGAGGTATGAGAGCTAACAGCTCAGGCGCACTGCGGTGTGAAGCGAACCCATGAAACGAGACATCAAGGATGCTGCTTGGAATAGCTTGCGTGTCGAACATTCTTTCCCAGTGGAAGGACGGAGGGAGGGCTGCACACCGACGTGTGGGAGACAGATCCTCGGCTGGACGCAGAAAGGACCTCAAGATGTCCCCTGGCGGGGAAGGGTCAGGAGACAGTGCCCACTTCTCACCCACCTTGTGTTCAGTACTCCTGCCATCCCCATCAAAAATAACACGGCTATTAAAAGGGCCTATCAAAAGAGCCCTTGTAGTTTATAATCACTTTCATCTGGCTTAGGGAAACACAAGCATAAAATGTGTGTCTGGCAACTTCTGGGGCCAGGGAGCCAGGTTTATGTTAGCCAGGGCTGAGGACGTTGGTGCGACTGACAGGCGAGGCAGACGATGGTTTATGGTCTTTAATGCCTGTGCTGACATAGAGGATCGGGACAAGATTTATTTTATGCTTGGACCATCACAGAACCCTGACAAGCAGTCATTACAAGCCAGATGACAACTGGAATGTAGTAATCACTTGACGGAATATTTATTTGGTTTTTAAAGTTTTGGGATGAATCTGGTTTTCAGAGAGTGAGAGACCACTATTAAGTCAGGCTATGGCATTATTACATCCAAACCATTATACATTCTCTAGCCAATTATGTAATCCTATATGGAAAACATAACCAGAAGTAGGAAAAGCCCTGAGACCTGAGGGCTCGTTATTACAGGGCCTCACCACCGTAACTTCATTTGTGGTTACTACACACCCTAAATATTATTAATGGGCCAAGAGAACCCAATACTTGTAAAGTCTGGTCAGTATCATTAAACCTACGGCCCACGGTGACAGTGGATTTGATGGAGTGGCACTATGTATTAGATTACTTTTCTTCTGACTCGTTCTACTACATTTCGGGTGATAAAGTAGGGGAAATCAAGCCGGACAGTTTTATTAAGTCCATTGTCAGCCTCAAGAGTTCAGCTCAGTTTCCGCAAACACATCCCCTTTCACTTGAAGCCACCCAAAATGCTAAGTATTTCTGCCTAACATGTCCACATGTGACATTCTGAACGTTTCATTCTTCATTCAGATAAGTAAAAGAGACCAGACACAGCGAACTGCTATGAACTCTTCTTATAAAATATGGCATAATGCTTCCTGGGTAATCTTTTGTTCAGACCAAACCAGTTGACTATCTTGTTTTTCTTTCCTTTCCAGAACTCTGTGCAAGCATATTTCAGTAATCATTTTTCTCCCCAGAAAAGCCCATAATTTTCCCAAAAGCACCAGAACCAAGGTGGGTCTGATTTATACCTCTCCACCCTCTCGGTGGCTGCCATACCCCTCTCTACCCCAGCCTCAGCCATGGCTCTACGTCTAACTTGTCGGCCGAGTGCCCACAAGGCTCTCGAAGACGTCAAAGCCTGAAGTCTGTCTCTTCAGGCATGTCCATGGTGGAAAACTTCACTGAGCTGTTTGCTTATGTGGGCATGTTGCTGAGTTTAATTCATACCCCCAAGAGAATAACTTGTGTTTTCAATGTACATGAACCATAACCATGAAAATGCCCTTGCCACCTCTTCCTTGTTTTTAAGACTGAGAACAATGTAAGGCGAGAAATGTCCTGCAATGCTCACTGGGATGTTGGCAATGCAGGTGCAGCTTGTCGTATTGAAGAGAAAGGCTGTGAGGGAGACCCAGGGGCTGGAATCCCATCACTCATCCCTTCTCTGCTATTTACAGCTCCTGTCTCCATCTCACACAGCAGCTATTGAGGTTGGGGGTGTGTGCCAGTGGTACAATTCCTGTCTAATATGTGTGAAACTTGAGGTTTGGGGTCCTTCAGTCTTTAGCACTACACACAAACACATACACAAACACAGGCATACACCACACACACACACACACACACACACACACACACACACCAAATGCCCTTACTCATTGACTCTGCTGCCTTCTCCATACCACCCAGGCCTCACCTGTGTCCTGCCGCTATTCTTTGCCTTCTAGCTGGATCTGGCATTGAGGATGAAGTTAGGCTCTCTATCCTCAGCCCCCTTCCTGAGAGCTGCATGGTGGTTTCCATGGCTTAGATGCGGTTCCTCCCCTGAGCATTCATGATGGGATACTTGATCCTCAGGCTGGTGGTATTGGAGATGGTATAGAACTTTTAAGGGGGCTCAGCCTTTAAGCTTTTGGGGCAGTCATATTTGGGAGGGATTAAGTAGATCCCATAAGACTCAGGACCTTTCAGAGGGCAAATTATTTTAAGAATGAGCACAACTTCTGAATCACTCTTACTCTCTGTTTGAAGTATGTTCTTTCCTCTCCCGTCTGCTCCCAGCAGGATGCCATCCACAGCAGCAAGGAACTTGCCAGAGACTGAATCAATGAGACTGTCCAATGAATATTGACCTTTCAGCCTTCAAAACTGTGACCTGAATAAAGCTCTTTCTTAACTTCAAAAGGTGAGCCTGCTAGGGCCTGGAGAGATGGCTCAGTGGTTAAGAGCGCTGCCTGCTCTTCCAAAGGTCTTGTGTTCAATTCCCAGCACCACATGGTGCCTCACAACCATCTGTAATGAGATCTGGTGCCCTCTTCTGGCCTGCAGGCATACATGCAGAATACTAAGAATACTGTATACACAATAAATAAATTAATTAATTTTAAAAAAAAAGTGAGCCTGCTTCAGGTATTTCATTACAGTAACAAACTCTTGAACTGAGATTCTCAAGGTAACCACTAGGCACCCTTATCCCATTATATATAAGAATACAGTGGCCCCAACTGTAACCATAGTAACCCTTGTCATTGTTTCCCTGTGCTCTACTGCCACCTTTATCAATGACCACCTCATTAACTTCCCATCAAGCTATTAACATGGGGCACGTCATAATTTTATGGTGACCCAAATTGATAGAGGGTCCAAAAAGCAGCTCTGATCGAGCTCAACCCACAGAATGAATTTCTCCAAAGCTCAGGAAGATGTTTATGGCAACAGGAAAGAAAGAATCTGTGCTGCCCTCTGAAGGGTCCACTCAAAGTCTACGTGTCTAAGGAATGTTCTAGAATGGTTTCATCCAAGTCCTTGACAGCATGCCTCACTGTTCCGGTGTCTCTACACTGTACTACTGAGTGTTACTGGCCTGGCTGGGAGGTAGAAGAGGGTGACTGACCCACAGAGTCCCAGATAGATGACAGATTTTTCTATGTACTCAAGTGAGAACCTGTATAAGCTCTCAAACAGTGATGTTGCTACGTCAACAGCACCAGACTGACAAACGGATGTTACTAACACCTTCCAAGCTGCTCATGGCCCTAGTCACACCACTACCAACAGCACCCTAATGTATGCCTTCAGCCATGGTTGCTTTCCTGGCTTTTTGTTTTATGGGTAGGCATTGCGCCTTTTGCATTTTTGCTGTTTGACCACATTGTGACTGTGGCAGTCATTGATAGTGCTATGTTGCTTGCTAACATAGCTGGGCAGCATTCCATCTTATGAACACATCACAATATCCTTATGTATCGTGTAAGCTCTTTATATGCTGTAGGCTATGAAAAAGTGTGTTACTGTGGGCTCTTGTATGTGTTGTTGTTGTTGTTGTTGTTGTTGTTGTTGAAGGGATCCAGCATTTCTGTTGTGGGCATGTGTTGGACTATTTAAACCCAGGCGTTGGGAGATCCCAACAATTTTCTGAATGACCGTAGTACTTTTTATCTTCAGCAGACTTACAGTTTTAGCAACTTTCTAAATATATGCATATGTTAAATCCTTTTTTGTTGGGATTCTGGGTCAAAGAAAGGCCCTGGTTTAAGACCCTTATGCAACGACTTTCCCAGGCCCCCAGGCATGCTGGTGAGAGCTCTCAAACAAACTTGGCAGATAAATCACCATGGTCTTGGAGCAGTGGACTAACCTCTCTCCCCTCCTTCCCTTTCTAGTCCGTGCTCCCCAGACTCTTCATGCTCCCCTCTGGCCAGCACTGTCAGGAGAAAGACTAGATAACTTTGAGAGGAGAAGGAGCAACAAAGCATAGAGCAAAGCTGCGTTTAGACTTTTGGGAGTCGGCTGGAAAACAATGAAGAAAAAGCAGATTAATCCAGTCCTTAAGACTGTCCACTCCTTGTAGCATCCCGCTGGGGTAAGGAGTGGGTGTGCGGTGTTCTTCCAGCGTGAACTGCCTTTAGCTTTCATCATCTGCCAGGAAGTAAAACAACGACACATTCATTCTCATTGGAATGGTGTACAGGGAAAAGTTATTGGATAAAGAATAATAAATGAAAAACACCGGCAGAGCCCCCCTTCCCAACACATACACACACGGTTTTCAACAAGATGATTAAATGCTACTGGACTCTAACTAATATGGAGTCTGGATAGCATAGATAACTGAATAAGGCCCCTTCGCATTTATTAACAAAAGGCTCTAAACCCCTATATTAATTTCCATGGGCTACATTATCAGACCACCTCAAACTCTGTGGTCTCAAAGAATGGTCATTTATTCTGTCAGCATCCTTATAACCAGAAGTTTAAATCCAAGTGGAGAGGAGACTAGTTCCTTCAGGATTTTCCAGAAATGGTTAGCGCTGTGCCCTTTGCCAAGTTTTTGGTAGCTACTAACAATACCTGACATTCCTTGACTTGATTGGTTATACCAATCTCACTCCTTCCCATGGTGTGTGTGTGTGTGTGTGTGTGTGTGTCCAAATTCCCCTTTTGTAAGGACACCAGGTATGTTGGAATTGGGTCTACCCTTCTTCCACATGACCTCACCTTGATTTAATTGCATTTTAAAGGACTTTATTTCCAAATAAAGTTACACCCATGAGTGTTTGGTGGACATGAATTTGTAATTTTTCACATTAACGTAACTCTTGTATTAGTCCCTCTTCTAAACAAACATTCCTCTTAGGATCGTCATTCTTGCTGTTGAAACAGGAACCCAGATGGATGCAATGAGCCTTGAGTTGGGACCAGAAGATGAGTTGGAGGTAGAAGAGAGGATTTTGACCCTCCTGTGATCCATGGAGCCCTATTGTTGCTACTCAGGAGACAGGAGATAAAGGGAGGGCATACAGAGGGTGGTTTCAGGTAGCACTGGTTAAGGTCTTACCCGGCAAGAAATCGAGGAAGGGAACTGCCCAGGAGGGAAGATATTCTCTCCCTATACCCAGGGAGAAACAGGCACTTCCCATTTTTTAGAGGCTAATCAATTCTTGCTGATGACTCAATTCCAGACAACCCAGTATACCCAATCCAACAAAGCAGAACATCTGTGAAGACACAGTCTTATCCAGAGAGATTATGTGTGTTTTTATTTTCTCAGGAAGTTTCTCTGTTTTTATTAAAATGTCTGTATAGCTGGAAATCTCCTGCAGATCTGGGAATGGTCCAGATAACGTCAGATTATCCATTGCCTTCTCTTAGCTTCTACCGAGTGTCACTATGATCTAGGACAGCAGAGCTGCAAAGCCTGGTGACATTCATGTGACTCCTTTGGTTCACAGTAAAGCCAAATGAAACTTTAAAGTCAGACAACTATTGAGACCAATAAGGAGAAAATTATTCTGTACATTTTTATCCTACTAAAAGGGTGTTGTTCATTAGTATAGTGCTTGTTTATCACACACGGGGCCTTGATTTCAACTCCTAGCACCAAGAAAGAATCAAAAACAAGCAAACAAACAAAAAAAAAACAAAAACAAAAGGCAGACAGCTCTGATCACTGACTCAAAAAAAAAAAGGTTATCACGTGCTCTCAGAAATGGCCATATCTGCTCCATAATTTTGAGTGCAGTATTTTAATATTTAGCTATAAGAACTTCAAAATTTTGAAAGTAATTAACTCTGAAGAATAATACCTATAAAAAGCAATAAAAATCTACAGTCCTAAGTCAACTCAGAGCATGACATAATTTCTTATTCTTAAGGGTTACTTTTACAATACATAAGTCAAAGCCAGGATAGCCCTAGTGTTCAGGTAGGGCAAGACTGCCTCAGTAGCTCAGAAAAGGGGTCCTGGAAACCAGAGTTGTTTCTGTAAGGACTATGCAGAGAACAAAAAGTAATTAGTTTGTGTTTCAAATACAGCTCCTGCCACATGAAGGTGTGACCTGGATCCATGCTGAACCCCAGGCTTGCTGGCTTTTCTGTCCCTAACACACTGCTTTCAACTTTGGGTGTTCTCGGGCTTCAGAGTCCATGTCAAATACACTGACATCCAAGATAGGGTCACAGAAACACTCAGAAAGTGAAAATCGAATAAAATAAAAAAAAAACAGGGCATCAGATTGTTCTGAAAATACCATGTGTCTGTCACCAATTTTGTGGTGACATCACGGCTGTCCTGCAGGGAGCTTCTGATATCAGGCCATAAGTGGGAAGGAGGACATGTCATTGCAGACCCCTCTGAGAGCCCACGGGAGGTTCTCCAGCTGTTTGCTACACTGTTGGAAGCCTTGCTGCTGCGTTAAATACCAATCCATAACATGGATGTGGGGACCATCTCTCCCTAAGCCCTAGATTCACCTCAGCTCAGAGATACTTTACCCTGAGACCCATGTGGTGTCTCACCGGTTGGAGATGATAAGGTCATGCATCCAGGACCTCCCCTGTAGTCCACTGATACACATTCATGGGGGTCGGCAGCTAGATCATGTTTTTTTAATTGGCTTTTTCTGCCTATTAAATTCACAAATCCACTTCATGAAAGTGATATTTAATTTCAATACAATGGCACTTTTTCAAGCAGATATTCCCAACCACGTGGTGGGTGATACATAACGACATAGTGCCAAGTTCTGTATTTTTGCCGTTAAAGCACAGTTAATAGTTACACAGTTAATGCAGTCATGGAAAAAGAGTGAACAGATTCATTTACGTTAAGAACTTAACAAGCTTCTCAGTGGTAGAAACACACCTAAAATTAACACTAATGAGCTTAAGTAATCATTGGTTTTGCGAATGCTCTAAAGGTACAGGCTGTCTGGGGTAACTAATCTTTTAAGATTTATTTTATGGCTGCACTTACAGCTTACTGGTAGAGAACCTGCCTAATCTGTACAAGGCCCTGGGTTTGATTCACAGTGTTAGAACAGGGAGGTGGCAAAGACGAATGTGTTGCCTGTTGCCTCGTGTTGAAGAGAAACAAGAAGCAGGTAAGTGCTACAACTTGGAATAATGGAAGAATAACAGGAGGCTTGAAGAGAGATTGTGTCTTTGTTGTTGTTACCAGATAATGGGGATATAAAATGAATGCAAATATAATTTTTGTGTGCTAGCTATTTTATATACCAAATAAATAATAAATGATGATCAGTGGAGAAAAATCCAACAAAAATTTGCAGCATAAATAAACAAATAAAAATGAGTAATAGCTGTTTAGTACAAGATCATTTCTGTGTGAGAGATGCTGGGGATCAAACTCAAGGCACTGAGAGTGCGAAGCAGACGCTCAACCACCAAGCCACACCCCCAGGCCTTGATTTTAAACTATAACTATCTGAAAGTAAAGCATTAAACTTGAAACAAATTCCACCTGGAAACAGAAGACTTTGGCAAGCTCTGTGATCTTCAGAGAATTCTCTGCCTGCTCCGAAGTCATGAGAAAACAATTTTTGAATCAGCTTCAGTAAATCTTGCCCACTTTCACCCAGACACCCTTTTCCTTTGTCACTTCCTCTTGTGGAGGTAACAGTGAACCTCTCATTAGAGTCAAAATGACTTACCTTCAACACCAGTCAGAAAAACCTGTGAGACACAACCCACCTGTATTATAAAGAAAACTCAAACAAAATACAATTCTTCCTTGCATCTACAATATGGAGGGTTTTTTTTCTAAAGAGGGGGAAAAGACTATCCACAAAATCTTTTCCCTACCCTTCCCCTTGGGCTGGGGCTTTGTGCCCTGTGAAAGTTTCCTTGCCTTATGGAGAAGCCTGCCCTAGCCTTACCATCAGGCAGCAAAAAACACAGCCCTCAACCAGACAGCCAGAGAAGGTTTGCCCTATGCCGGGTGCTGGCTACACACATGAAGAGCTGGGGACATTCTATATTTTGCCCTAGGATCAAAAATGACTTGTTTCCCCAAGAAGAGACCATGGGGGAAAATCTGATTTAATACAAGTATTTTTAGTGTTTTAGAAAGATACAGGAGAGCTATGAGATTTTCTGAGATTGTTCATTACCAAGAAGTACCACAATCCTATGGTGCAAGCATACACACATACATACGCAGACACACACATGTGCACATACACATGGTTCTGTATATACACTGCTCTGCTCCCTTCTAGAGAATGGGGTTGCCTTACCCATGAGACTCCTATATTTCACAGCATTTGCTCCTTTGAGGGCAGGAAGCAGAGAAGCTAAGGCAAGAGGCTAATCAAACATAAAGGACTTTTTACTGAATAGATATTGGGGTGTGCATAAGTTTAAATCCAATCCAGCCTACATATTGAGCCCTTGTCTCAAAAACAAAAACAGAGAGACTGGTTTTTGTTTGTTTGTTTTGTGTTGTATTGTGTTTGAGAAAGGCTTGGCTTCTACCTTCTCCCTCTCCGTCCTGCTCCCATCACCTGGGACCTTGCTGAGCTGCTCACCTCTCCACCGGGCGAGCCAATGATTTGTTATGGATATGTGTTTGTGTGTGCAAGCGCGTGTGTGGGTTGTGTGACAGATGCCCATGAGGACTGGGCTGAGACTACAAGACTTGTTTTCCCCTCTCAGTCAGGCCAGAACTGAACTCAGGAGCGTGTGCCAAGCCACCCTGTCCTCTGTAATAAGTGCCACATCTACTTCAGACGGAGGTTCTGGGAAAGAGGCAGCCGGGAACAGAGAACCCGCTCAACATTCCCCAAGCCAGGCCAGCGGGCCCCGCTCCACACAGCTCCCTAGAGAGCACGTGTTTACTTGCGGTTCACATCCCTTGGTGTGCTACTTTTACTCCAAATCAGAGAAAAGGACAAAAGGCACTAAACGTGATGCACATTCTTGCCATAGTTCTCATCCATTGAGAACTGCAGAGTGTCAGTGCTCTTGTGGGAAAGCCTCTCCTCAAGAGACCTCCCCCCACCGTGCCCCCTGCCACCACCGATTTCCTAATTACTGTGGTCTGGAGGGTTTTGCCTCAGCCTGAGATAAGGTCATCATTCCTGGCTGTGTGCTGGTCAAGTTCAAATTCTTCTCAGGTTAACATCAATCATTCCTACAGACAATCAAAACATTGCACATAAAAGAGTATGTTGTCTGTCTCTGATCTGCGTGTGTAAGGCTTCTGTCTGTGGACATGTATGCATCTCAGAACTCTCCGTCCCTCCTCCTACCTTCAGTTTGTTTTTCTCTCCTTTCTCTCACCTCATTTCCTGTCCTCAGTCTGCCCACTCTCATTTTCCTTCCCCCACATTTTCTTTCCTCTCCTCCTTGTCTTTCTCCTCTCCCTCTTCTTTTCCCTCTTCTATCATGTCTCTCTTCATCTGTCTTTCTTTCTCACCCCCTCATGTCTTTGTGTGTCTCTCTCAGCCCATTTCCCCCTCCTTCCTCTTCCCTAGTCCCTTGTTGCCACCTTATTTTCCCCTGCTCTCTCTTCTCCTCTCTTTCTTCCCCCCCTTTCTCTATGTCTGTGTTCTCTCTCTCCTGTTTTTCTCCCCACTCCCCAAACCTGAAGCCTGTCCTCTCCCCTACTACAGTGCAGCCCCCAACACTGAGCTTCCAACCCAAGTGCCTTATTCACCAGGCAAAAACCACAGAACGGAGAACAATTAGAACAGATATGATCTACTGATCAAATATAGCTAATTTGTATCCATAATTCTCGGGAGTTACTTGCTCTGCTTCAATTTAAAAGATAGCTTCCAGACCACATGGTTCTTTTCCATAGGGACTGCCTTTTTGCTTTTAATTATTGAGTTTTAAGAATTCCTGCTGTAATTTGGGGTTAGCTTATAATTCCTGAAAAAGAAAAAAAATCAAGTCTATAAATCCTGCTGTATTCAATCACTTCCAATAATAGGCTTCTGTGGTCAAATTCACCATCAATTAGCTATGTTCTTCACAGAGAGGGTAAACCCAGGAGAGGCACTACAGACACTGAGCCCATATCCTTAAATGGTGGTATGTGGGGGGAGGGGGGCTGGAAAATCCTTGGCCAAGAGCCTCGGCTGCATAAAATGTATAAGAGCCTCAAAAATAGAATGTGTGGTGAGGGAAAATGCACTCTAAATACCAAGATGTCCCCCTCCCATCTTAAGATATTCCAAGGGCTCCTCTGGTAAATGAAAGTTGGCAGTTGGGTAATATTGTCAATGGTTTTTTGTTTGTTTGTTTGTTTGTTTAATGAATTCTAAGGCTTCTCCTGCCTGTGATTAATTGATCCTGGAGTTAAAAGGCAGGGTGAACCCTCAGTCCCATCTAGGTGCAAGTAGTAAAGGGGGATCCTGAGCCACCAGCATTGGTGACAAAGGTGACAAAGCCTGAGAACCTCACAAGTCATGAGAAGACTTCACACACTCAGTCACATGCTCTCAACAACTCCCGTCTATGAACCAGCCTTGCTCTGCATCTACCATGCTTCATTTCCGGTACGCTGCTGCTTCCAGACACAGGGCTTCACTGACCTGATATGTTCCCTCCTCAAAACAGTTAGTTAGCTCTAACCTGTTGGAGGTGGTGAGACCAGAAAGCCCACATTCACATGCCACCAACTCACATAGAACCCATACCCTAAACACATCCTGTACTGGGAACCACACCATGAGATGCTATCTACCCATCCCAGCTACTATTGGTCCTGTGTCCCAAATCACTCAAACTGGTCTGCGAGCCTTGTCTACTGCTTCATCTGTTTCTGCCCACAGAAGCAGTCTCTTGCTGCAGGTCCTCTTTGCTCCTTCTGCCTTCTGAGAGTCCCACTCCTTCCCCTGACTCTTTACATGGTGCAGCTCCATTTCGGGAACTGAGACCAATAATCAGCTCTGCAATGCAATCATTTTCTGACCCAATGCCCTCACTGCCCTTGAGTGATAACAAAATTCACATTTGAAAGTACAGGTGTTTCCAAGCCACACACATCAATGGTCCAGGAATTCACTTCTCAGGAAGGGCACGTTCACTTTCAAAAAAACTGACCAGAAGAAAGGGGGTAAGAAAGGACAATAAGGTATCTTCAAAGAATAAATACAGGATGTGTGTGTGTGTGTGTGTGTATGTGTGTATGTGTAAATATATACATGGAAGCATACACATACACGTGTGTGTGTGTATGTGTGTGTATACATCCCTAATTCTGAATGTTTTTTGTTAGTTTGCAATAGTGTATATATTGTAAGAAGCCATCCTAGATAAAGGGAGCATTCACAGATCTCTGCGAAAACATTAGAAAGGCTTTTCTGGAAAGCTGTTGAGCAAAAAGCATGCTGTGCATATGTGTGTGTACATGCTCATACACATGTGTGTGAGTGTACATGTTTGTGTGTGCATGTGGAAGCCGTGAATGTCAGGTGTCTTCTTCAACTACTTTCCACTTCTTTATGAAATGATATTTTTAGGTAGTCTTTGAGTTGTTTCTTGTTTTGTTTGTGTTGTTGCTTTGTGGTTTTTGAGACAGGCTCTCTTACTGAACTCGGAGTTTGCAAATTCAGCTAGACTGGCTGGCCAGCAAGTCCCAGGGACTCTCCTGTGACTACCTTCCTAGTGCTGGGGACACAGGCTTGCACCACCAACCAAGCTTTTAACATGGGTGCTGGGGATCTGAACCCGGGTCCTTGTTCTTAGGCAGCACTTTTCCCATTCTGCCTGCACCTCCCTAGCCCCTGGCACATGTATTTAAAGATTTAAAAATATACATAACCTTTGATTCAGAAATATACCCCTTGAGAATATTTCTTAAAGAAAAACTAAAGTACTTAGCAACATGATTGTCCCGGAAGTAGGGTTCACAACTAATAAAATGAGAGAGGTGAGATCACCAAGTGAACAGCTAATAACAGAGAACTTATAAAGCAATGGTAAAAAGAAAAAATATTCTGCTAAAATTTGTTAATGTTTTTGAACGTTTGGAAGAAAGTTTAGTTTAAGAAGTTACTACAGAAAAACCTTTATAAACTGATAGGATCGATGAACATAGCTATGTGAGCCTAGGAATATGATTCTTCTTCTAAAACACTGGCTGTGCAAAGGTGAGGACAGGCATTTGGATTGCCAGAATCCACCTAAAAACTGGGTGGCCATGTAGGCTGACCTATAATCCTAGCACATCCATGGGAGGCAGAGAGGGAAAATTACCTGAGCAAACTAGCTAGCCAGAACAGTCAGTGTGAGCACTAGCTGGTGAGAGACCTCTGCCTCAATGCATAAGGTAGGGAGTGGTTAAGGAAGACAACCAGGAGGACCTCTGCTTCCACGTGCACATGTACACACACACTCGTACCCATGTACATCCAAACACACATGCTTGCATATATGTGTATGCACCACACATATACATATGCAAAACAGAGAAAAGGACCTTGTTTAATGCAGAGAATCCCAAATGAAGAAGTAAAGAACATGTCACCGTGTGCCGTGACAAATGAAAAACTGAGTGTCCATCAATAACGTCCCTAGCACCTTAAAAGCACAAACCTCCAACCTATGACACCAATAACTGTGCAGGATGACACCAGCACCCAGGTCTCTGAAAGGTTATCAGGACAGTGGGGACAGACATGTCCCTCACAACAGGGTAGATGATGATTATCTTTGGACAATGAAATCATGCTATTTTTAAAATTTTCCCCATTTTATTTGTTTATCTAACATGTATACAATGACCATACCACTGCTATGCAAAGCAAAATGTTGAAGACATATTTTTAAAGTTATAGAATTAAGTCAACTCAAAAGAGGTAATGGCCTGCCTCACTCAGGAGTAGAAATCATTCCAGTTTTAGTACGCCCAGATTCCTAAAAGTGAGGTGGGTATAAAGAAGCCAACTTTATTTCATGACATTACGGCCACTTCCACGTACCCAAGAGGGCTTTGTTTCAAGACTCCCAGATGATTCCTGAAACCACAGACATTACTTTTTTTGCACAGATGTCGATATAAACTTTCAGGGTTATACTTAAAAGAAATATTTTACAGCCTCTTATATACATATAGCCAGCTCCGCCACTCTCACACTTTGGGTCCACTACCTATGCCCAAACAGTGCAGTACTGTGATGGTTAATCAGGTATTCAAGATGATACTAAGTGACTAACAGAGGGGGAACATCTGTAGCGTGGATACACTGGACAAGGGATGGTCACGTTCAGGTGCAGAACATGACGGAGTGAGATTTTTCTAACACTATTCAAAAGCAGCAAATCACTTCAATCTTATGAATTGTTTACTTCCAAAATTTTCTGTTTTATATTTCCAGACTGTGTTGACCATGGGTAATGGAATCCCAGAAAAGCAGCTCCTCAGGTAAGAAAGTACCTACCGCTTCCAAGCCAAAGAACCAGGCAGAGTGTGTTGAGAGTTCCCGCTCTTTGGAAGTAAGCAGGTCCCCGGGCAGGTGACCTTGTACTTTCTGAGCAGTCCTGAGAGCAGCAGAGATGAATGGCTGGAGACTGAGAGGAATACCAAACTGACAGAAAACAAGCAAGTAAGTTACTAAAAGCCAAACTGGTTGTCTCTTATTAAACGGCCACTCTGTTCACAACAACCCAGCAACAAGATGGGGGCTCTCACCTGCCAGGCAAAGGCTGGATGCTGAGGGCAGAAGAGTGGAGGGGATACAGATCTCATCTGTCTGGACAGATGCTAAATTTTAGTGTTTTCTCACTGGGTGCAGCAGAAATGACAGAAGTTCACGGAGAGATGGAAGCAGGAAGGACCAGATCCAACAAAAGGTTAAACTCCCACCAGCTGCTATAAAAGTTAGCCCGCCTGAGCCCTCATAGAGGCCACCATCCAGGCCATGCAAGCTAATCCTACTCCGTGAGCACTTTCAGACAAATCTGCTCATTGCATCACAAGCTGTAGCCAAGACACCCACGTTACACAAACCACGGGTGGCATTGCAAGGATCAGGAAAATGTGATGGGTGTTCAGAAAATTGAAACAGAAGTTGAGTGCGGGAGACCTGTGAGCTCAAGCTTTTAGCAAGAGAGTGTTTGGTCAACGCCCCAAGGTATGACTTAAAATCAGGCCACATAGTGGCAAACAAAGCATTTTGAACTAGGAAGTAACTGTGAGCTGAGGTTACAGAGAGAAGAGTTAGGGGCACATATTAGGGAAGAGCTCAGTTCACGATCAACACCTGAAATACCACGCGCTTGCATCAGTTAACCAGCTCCCGGGAACTACTACCTCTCAAGAATTCAGGATAGAATTCAGAAATTTCATTTCCACCTTAGAAAGTACAGAACCCATGAGTTAGGCTCAACAATTGTATCTTTGTGCCCACAAGGGTGTTCCCATGCATCTTGGCCCTTTGTTCTATGTGTAACTTCTTCGTTTTTGCTTTTACTTTTGGTTATTCTGGGCCTCCAATGTTGATTCTTATGTAGCTCATAGACCCCCACAGTGAAACTGTTACTTCTTCCCAAATACGCTGTTCTTTTCAGTGAGTTCAGATCTTAGATACTAATGTCTCTGGATACCGGGAGAAATTGCCTGGTTTAAAGATACAGCGGGGGGGGGGGGGGGGGGGAGAACTTCTGGAAAGAAGTATCTTTGCTAAATACTGAAGAGGAATGCCTGTCAAAGGTGACTTTTCACACAGGACAAAGGGCCAGAGTCTGGAGGGGAGGAGACAAGGCTCTTCCCGCCTCTTTCTGTTCCACAGCATTGATGATCAGGCTGGAAAGCAAGTGATTCAAAGGATCCACCAATGGCTTTTCTCTCCTTCGTGTTAGTCTTGAGAAAGGCTGGGTGTTAAAGATAAGACAGTCTTGAACAAGAGATGGAAACAAGTGTGACCAGTCGCTGCCACCCACGCAAGGGGTCCTCTTCCGTAAGCAACCCCCACTGCATTTCCTACTCGGTCATGTCCTGCCCATCCACGTCCAAGAAAATGCCTCCATTGGGCAGTAAGTTCATTTAGGGCCATCCATGTCTATCCAGACGTACAGTGTTCCAGGAGTTGACCCCATGCTGTGTCTATCTTTCTGTTGTTACAATATAAGGCCAGCCCAATTCATTGTTATTTTTTTAAATTGTGAGTCTTTATGAGGTACATTATAGTTATTCAATGTATGTATACCATGCCTAATAATCACACTGGAAAATAAACATTTCTGTCCTTCAGTCATCAGTTGTCTTGGGAATTTCCTGGTCTTCTTTTACAGTCATTTAGAAAGAGAAGCATAGATGTTTTCACTAATCGCTGCCCTACATGCCAAAGTTAACCAGAAATGACTTCCCTACTGTTTTTGGTGCCCCTTTATGACCTTCCTTCCACCCATCTCCCTTTGTGCTTCCCGGTCTCTAGTGACTGACTATGGGTATATGCAGTTCAGAGATAGAACACTGGCTTTGCAAGCACAAAGCTCTGGATTTGATCCCAAACACACAGAGAGAACAAGGGATGGGGGAGAAGAATGGAAGGAAGGGAGATACAGAAATTACCAAGTTCTCTTAAGACTTTGGCAAGCTAACTCTGAATTCAGCTATAAAAGCCCGGGCTCTTGAGTCAGAACAAGAGAACTTCTTCAGTGTCGTGCTTTGAACTTGTTCCCAAATAAGATGTGTCCCACCAGGCACAGTAAGACCTGCAGCAGCAGTCTCCAGTCCAGTGGAGGGACATGGGTCCCTCCTGTGAAATATCATTTCCTTACTCGAGTGATGTTATCGGATCATATTATGGGAGATCTTTTTCTTCTTCTAAATGTCAACTTTTCAAAATCTAGAGGTATCAGGTGAGGGCAGCAAGAAAGAACATTTCATCAATCAAACAATGAAATGGATCTAGTAATCCACATGCATGTGACAAAGAAGATAATCCCAAGTAACAAGAACCATCTAACTTGCTAATTGGAACATTAGGTTGAAGGTCTCCAAGCCTCCAAAGCACAGTGTGAACTTTGTGCCTGTCATGTCATGGGGTACCGATACTATCCATGAATCTCACTCCATAAGCCTGAAAGCTCTGAGGAGAGAGACCCTGCTGAATCCGTCTCTAAATCCCAAAGCCTGGGATAGCACTCAATCAATTGCTGGTACTTTCTGAGTGACTGGTCCTCTTATTTGTTCCTCCAGGAAGCGGCCTTGAAAGTATGGAGGTGCTTTAGAGAGTGGCCTGCATTTTATCTGAGATGTGTATTCCCCACTGCTAAGCAGCGAAAAGATCCCAAGAACCCTTTATTTCTCAGGACACTTTTTCTGGAAATGTGAGCCAGAATATTGCTTCCAGGCTTGACTACAGTTTCTATTAGGTTGGTCCAATTTACTGCCTCTCCAGTGGGTACTTGATGTCCAGAGGCATGGGGGAGGGTTGAAGAATCAACATCAGATGTGAGGACCATCCCAATCTTGGCCCTTGGGCAAAACACATCAACTTGAAATGGCAAAACCCCCAAGAAAGTTCATTAGAACATCTGGCACCTTATCAGGGATTTATCAAGCTTTCCCTGCGTTGATCCAAACTCCGGTTTAATGAAAATCGCCTGTTGATGGACAATGAATGCCAAAAATGTTTCCTTTTCTTTTCTTCCTCCTTCTGCTCCTCCTTCTCTCCCTCCCTCCCCAGCTCGCCCTGCTATAAATGTTAACTCTAAAATAGTGAAGACGCTTCATATTTCTAAGCCTGCGATAGACATGTTTTTATCAAACATTTGTGCTTAGGTTAGCCACTCTGTGTCAACATAAAATAAGTGTCATGGACATCCATCACCCCAGCGTGAGATGGGGAATTACGTGAGGTTGAATTACCCTCAACTTTTGCAACTGGGTCCTTGGCCAAGACAACATAACCTTTTGGTCTTAATTTGTATAAGTAAGAAAGATTTTCATATGTTTTACTGAATTTTAAGCTGGTAACTTTAAACCACTCACATATTTCAATGAACTAATTGTTATTCCACTCTATTTGTGTGTGAGATGATTTAGCTCTAGAAGTTGCAATTATAAAATTAAACTAAAGAACTATATTCCAACAGAGTACTACCCATCCACACAAATCAACAACCTTTGTTCACAGCCTGAGGGCAGAGGATAATGGCTTTTGCTGCATCAAAATGTCCTCCCCATATGATTACCATATGGTCCTTTGTTCAGAGTTCTGCTCCACTCGGTTTGTATGCCTCCATTTTCTTCCGCGATTCCTTCATTTACGTGAATACAATGGCAACCACCAAGACAAAGAGAAAGGGGTTCAGTTGGAGATGAAATAAGGTCCAAAAAGATTTCAGGACCAGAATTCTTGAAGGTCTAAAATGGTCTAAGGATGGAAACTCAAGAGCCCCAGTGGTCTGGAAAACATGAAAGATGCCAGAGTTTGGAAAGCACAGTTCAAAAGCCTAGGTCCTGGAAAACTGATGGGTGAGATTAGCAGATGGGAAAGATGAGTGGGCCAAAACCCACTCTGCCGGATCTTGCAATAGTGGCTACCTGCCATTCGACATGTTTCCAATCCCATCGACTGTACGATACCGAAAGTAAACCCGAACGCAAACTGTGGACTCCAGGGGATAGTGACGTGTCAATGTGGGGTCATCGCTCGTAATAAATGTGCTGACCTGCTTGGGGTGCTGGCAGCAGGGAGGCTGTGCACAGTGAGGCTCGGAACTGCTTTGTACTTTCTGCTCAGGTTTGCTGTGAACCTACAACTGCACTAAGAACTTATTTTTAAAATCTAGTATAGCTGCTAGATTTTAAACAGAGATAATGGCCTAAGTTTGTCTAAGAGATATGGTATCACCTACACACACTATTAGCTATCCCTTTAGCTGCAGTTGACTGCAGTTCTTTGGTGACTTTTCGTATTTACTCAACAAATAGTAAGTGTAAGAAAAAGCCAACTAGTCAAATAAGAATGTCCGTTGAATTTAAAAGCCAAGATAAAGTTTGGGAACATTAGACACGCCTTTTACATGGTATAAATGTGAAAAGACCTTCAGAGGTGTTAAATGCCCACAAGAGAATCCAGGAGGCTCAGCCTACTCACCCTGAAGTCTGTAATGAATTTAATTGCAATCCAGCACTACTACTGAGTGTCAAGAGACGGGGACCGAGGCAGAGGATCAAAATCTGTGAGCAAAGGATGCTGTGTTCTGAAGTATGGCAAATGATCAAGGACTTCATGCTCAAGGAGCAGAGAATGTAGGTACCTTGCCCACTCGACCTGCATAAGAGAGGCGCAATGCTGGTATTTCTCATCGTCCTATATTTCCACCCAACTTATAGCCCCAGGTAAATTCTAGCCTGTCTGGTTGACTGTCTTTTTTTCATTTCTTTTCTTACTCTTGAACTTATTTTTTTAATTTCACTGACCATATAGTCACATTATAAAATTTTCAGCTGCTATGACGTGAATATCTTACTCAGGCTTCCCCAGCTCCCACACCTGAGCACTGAGAACCACCGCCTACACACTTTCACTCAGGGGCCTCCACGGGGTGAGATCTACATTTTTGAATGCATGAAGTGCTTCCCGGCCCTTGAGGGCCTGAAGCGGCTAATTTTAAAACCATAGAAGTTATAAATTAAAGATATTGACCAAGGGCAGTTCACACGCCTCCTCTGGATTCCTGATGCAAATGGAACAAGAGTAGCAGAATAAAAGGACATGGCTGAGGTCGTGCCAAATGTGAGCCCAGACAGGACGTGAGAGTAGCAATAAGGGGTGACAACGGATTCATGCCTGTGTATTTATGAATTCTTATGTCTTAGGGAAATGATATGAAACCATAATGAATAAAATTACATAAACCCCGGGGTTTGTTTCAAGATGGCACTGGTCAGGGGAAAGTGGGTAGAAATGAGGCTGGATCAGAACTGACCATGAGCGCGTGGATAACAGTCCTCAACACTGCCTGGAGAATCACTCGGGTTTTGCTTTCGCATGTACTTGGAATTTTCCATAACAAACTTAAAGAAAAGAAAAGCGTGTTGCAGTTCTGGCTGTTTCCCTGGCCCCACCTTGAATTCTTGCTGTCCTCGGGATAGTTCAGAAATCTGAGGCCTGCCGATAAGTTTGGCAAATGGAGTTGAGAAGGGACACAGGGAGTCTAGGTGATACCACTATGTAACCTGACAGCCCTGCCAAGTTGAGAGCTGGGCTCTGGTGGGAACTGTGAGTGACATCCTTGCAGTGACAGCTTGGAGGCTCTTGTCATCTCGGGGCAGGATAGATTCCCACATCCTGACTTAATTGAAAACATCGGCATGCATCTCTGCCCCCTCGTGAAGAGGTGGAGATGTGAGGGCTTTAGAACAGCCAGGCAGGCGCTGCAAATGCGCAGGGTGATTCTGCCTGGAATGCAGCGACCTGACACGCAACTCAAGCAGATGTGGCTGAGAAGGGCCCGGGACTTTGCCCAGGAGTGAGCAGATGAGTGGAATATTTACTTTGAAAAGTAGCCTCCGTGGATGGGAAATGATTAATTCAACCATGAGGAATTTAGAACTCTACAGGGTGATGCCCTCAGGAAGAGAGGGCCCCTGTGAGAGGGGCTGATTGAGACAGCTCTGTGGTGTCCAGGCATACTGAAGTCCCTTTCTTTTCTTCCCACACTCCAGGGACCTGACCATGTGTCTGAATAGAGGAAAGTTATGACAAAAAGGGAGGAACAACGCTCTTAACTGCTTTGAAGAAAGTATCAAGGGACATTTCCAAGAGAGTGAAAGTTTTTGGATGGAAGGAACTATCTGGAATTTCTGTTAAGGAGTTTCAATTAAAGCTTAATATCCTCAATATTAATCTACAATTAAGGTTTACTATCCAGACTATTTAGAAGCAGCACATCAGAAAGACAATCAAATTCTGAGATGGATAAAGGTCTCAGATGTGTCTTCAAGGAAGATACACAAATGTCCATTCTACATGTGAAATAATGCCAGTGTCTTTGGTCACAAGGGACATGCAAATGAAAGCCACAAGGACATATCACTTTATATCCTCTGAGATGACTGCAATAATATTGTTTTAAACATGGAAAACGAGTACTGGTGAGGATGTGGAGAAATCAGAGCCCTCACGCATGACTGGAGGGAGCTTGGGACAGCGCAGCTGCTGTGGGAACACTGTAACAATTCCCCCAAAACCTAAACATAGAATTAGCATGTGATCACTGAGGCACCAAAAGCTAGGACTTGGAAAGATAATTGTACACCAGTCTTGACACCATGGGGCCGTCGACAAATGCATGGCTAAACGAACTGCAGAGCGCACGCACAATGAAATACTATTCAGTCATTAAAAACAATAAATTTTGATAGTCTATATGAACGAAACTTGAAGATATTAAGCTAAGAAGCCAAACACACAAAAATACCACTGTTCTGTAGCTCCTCTTCCAAGAAACACTAACAAAGGAAAGCATAGATAGAAAGTAGAGTAAAGGCCAGGCGGTGGTGGCACACGCCTTTAATCCTAGGACTTGGGAGGCAGAGGCAGATCTCTGAATTTGAGACCAGCCTGGTCTACAGAACTAGTTCCAAGACAGTCAGGACTACACAAAGAGACCCTGTCTAAACAGAGAGAGAGAGAGAGAGAGAGAGAGAGAGAGAGAGAGACAGAGAGAGAGACAGAGAGAGAGAGACAGAGAGAGAGAATAGTTAAAATGGACTAGAAAAGGGTTAAGCAGAGCATACGTGTGATTACGAATTATAAATAGAAATGGTGATGTTGACTGTATGGTACTGCAGACATAACTAATGCCACAAGACTCTGCACCTCAAGATTGCTAAAATGGCACATTTTGTTGCATATATTTTACTACATTTTGGAAATATAGATTTTTTTAATTGTATACTTAGAAGCAGGTGGATTTTATGAGATGTGACTTATATCCCAATAAAGCCGAAAGCTTAAGTAACAGAAGCACATGCTGCTAGCCTGATGTCCATCAAGGCTGTGGCTGCTGGAAGGGATGGAGTCACCTGGCACCTCAGCCCCAGTGGTACTCTTTCTGGTCATCAGAACTCTGTGCAGCCACTTCTCCATGGGAACGAAGTCCATCTGTGCCCTGGAGAGCAATACTGAGGAGCCAGGTCCCAAGGCAAGTGTGCATCTTCACATCCTTGCCACCTAGGAGGAGGGCCTCTCTTTGTGCCTTTTTAGCCCCGCTGCCAACACAGGACAGCGTAAATCCACTAAGCTTGCCTCTCTCCCTGATGAATCTGAACAACAGAATCATTCACTCACCCTTAGTCAAGATGAGAGGCTGGGGAACAGTGGACACCTCTGGGAGGCTGACTTTGGTCCTTCTCGCATAATTCAGGCTGGTGGGGAAAAGCCAGAGTCTTATGAAGATCTACTTTGTCCTTCCACGGGGGCCTACTTCCCCCACCCTCTGCCCCCGCCAGCCTCTTCTTCCCCAAAGCTGTTCTTTCTCTGCCCTAACAACACTTCTGTGGATGCCGTCACTCCCCAGGGGACACGGGTCCCACTCTGCCTCCAGGTGTACAGGAGTTGCATCCCAAAATATTTTCTGCCCGACTAACTCCACTGAGTTCAGGTCATAGCCACTGTTTCCTCATTCTGAAGCCTTTCGGGGCCCTACATTCCCACCTTCCACACAGCTCATAACACTCTGCTCTGTCTTTGGTCTCTGGAGGCTTGGAGAACAAAGATACATGCCCATTCCTTTATTCCTTGGCACCGCAGCTGGCACATCGCAAGCTGCTAGATGGAAACCAGGATCACAGCCTTGTTCTATCCAAGGACCAGACTCACTCTGGAGGAGGACAGGTGTCACTGCCTTTCCCTTAGAAAATGATGAAGGTGGGCCTTGGCCATGCGTAACTAGGGGACACTGAGTGAGCACACATTTCTATCCATGTGGTACCCGTCACAGGGACCCCCACTCACTTCAGACCATCACAGGGTGTGCCTCCCTTAGCTTTGAAATCACTAAAGCTCTCCTCCAAATTCCTGCAAAGAACTCTTCATCTGTAACCCTGGACCAGGTTCCACCATACCCGTACGGCAGATTAGGTTCTATTTTCTGGCACCTTCTGTATGATCTCTCTGTCACACTGCACATGTGTGTTGAGGGGCAGTGTAAGGGAAGGGGCTAATTTTCTTATTTGTTTTCTTCCTTTATCAAACTAACCTCTTCAAGAGATAAAATAAATAAAATGTCAGGCAGGGCCGAGTCTATCTCAGCATTGGGGAAGATGAGGCTGGAAGATCATGTGTTTGGGTTACAGTGAGTTATTTGTTTCAAAATAAAATAACAATAATAATAATTGTAATGAAAGAAGAGGGAATAAGGAAGGAATGAAGGGAGGGAGGGAGGAAAGGATATTTTCTAATTTTCCATTTTCTACATATTACAGTTGAACAAAGAAGGCAACGATGGTGAATATGTTCTTTTCCTTGTAATGTCAGAGGTCCTATTAATAGGATATGAACTATATATCGGACAGCTTCACAAATCAAAGGAGCTTACCAATAGCGAGTCATCAGCACTCGGCTAATTTCCACTCTAATCTGCAATCTACTCTAAGATTGCCACGGGAGTCACAGGGCCCAACTAAGTCCACTGTGCACCTCTCCGTGCGTGCTAATATGGAAACTACTGTCAGCTAAACATTTCTTGTTTCTCTTTAGAAAATGAGTATGTGTTGGCAATTTTTTATTGCATAATAAAACCAGCAGAAAATGAACTTGCTCCAGTGTGTCCCCACTCTTTAAAACCGCCGTGCCTTCCCTCCCTTGCCCTATTCTTTAGCTGGCATCCTGCCTTGACCTCAGCTCCGTGTTCAGTGGAGCGATGACCACAGCCTCAGGCAGGGAGCTTCCACTGGGCCAGGGTGTCCTGCTGTCTGCCCATTTGGGGATCCACATGGTATGGACAGACTCTGGGATCAGTTTGCACCCCAAGGGGAGTTGGCCTCCGTGGATATTGCTTTTATAGACTCTGCTTGTTTCTGACTCTGTGTGTTTTTTTTATTACATTCCTTTGCAATTCTAGCAGCTGTTTTTGTCAAGAGTCTTAATAAAGTTTGAACTGCTAAGCGAACTTTATGGAAATTGGTCACAGAAGCATACGCGGCACCTTTGGAGGAGCAGAGGCTAAATTGCCCCTGGGCTGCAATGACAAAATAACCCGACAGTTTAGGTGAAAGATGAGGCTTGGCAGTAGGTTTCTAACCGGGATTCCTAACGAGATTTCTCAAAGCCTGCTGCCCAGCAAACTATTGGTTTCTTTATATCTATTTGACACAGTTTTTTTTTTTTTCAGAAGTGTTTGGCTACACAGCACGGCTTGGGGGGATGCTTTGCAGGCCTTTAAAGCGGCACCTCTGCTTTGCTTGGCTTCTGTCTCATGCCGCTTCCCCTCCTAAGTCAAAGCTCAGGAGAATGACTGGAGACACAACAGAGTTCGAGTTGATGAGAGGTAAGAATGCCTGCGATGCCATCTGCGTCTTCCTTTTATGAAGTGAAGTAAGATGTCACAGTGAGCCGTTCCGTCCACTGATCTGGCCGTGACCACAGCCTGATCCAGCAGTGTCTTCCAAGTTCCAGAGGACTCCGACCTCCTCCCGAATACACCCGAGCTGTAATTCCCCTCTTCTGCTTCACACACCCAAACTAACTACTCGTCTTTCTTGGGTGTTACTTCACACATTTTCTTGAATAAAACAGATTTGGAGAACAATACGCTTCGGCAGGTAACCCAACTCCCAAATCCTTCCTTATAACAAGACACTGATGGGACACTTTGAGAACTCATTTCGCCACAGACACTAACTAAAATCGGAACTGGTGATCTAGCAGAGCTGTACTGGAAGAAATATTCTAGGAGACTCTAGAATAAAAGGCTGTAGACATGGTACTTCAGACTTAAGATATGCAAAATGCAACATGGAACCCAGAGGCTTTTGAAAGCAACACTTCTCTGATGCCGGGTGTTTACTCAGCGTCACGGTAGAATACGAGGCGACTCCAGAGGCCTGCCTAAGTGCTAGTCACCCTGGGGAGGAGGCGCTGCTCCCAGACCTCAGTGACTATAAAATAAACAAGCATTTCTGCCCTGTCAAATGGACTGGGTCGAGGGCACAGCAAACGCTTGGGTGCTGCAGGACCTGAGCCGGCACTCATCCAGCTCCTGGATCTGCCGCTCAGAACTGTCTTGGGTCTCTCCTTTTCTCTATCACGATCTGCTGCAATGTAAGGAAGAACAAATAAGACGAGAGCTTTACATCCTTCGTGACAATGCCATGCTGAGACTCACTAGGAATGATTCTCAATCCCTTTCTGAATTCCTATCCAGAGTCAATGCACACTTCCTATTGTTTCGCTTTTTAGAAAACTAAAACTCCAAGCCCAACCCATCACTTCTGTTGAAGTTCTCACACCTGTGCTCCCAACAGCCGGCAGAACCTCCTCCAGTTTGACAGACCTTCTTAAAACACCTGGCTAAGGCTTTCTCCGCACACACACTCGAAAGCATGCATTTCTTATAGCAGACAGTGGAGGGCGATGTTGTACCGGTGTGTTTCCACACATCAGCCTCTCGGGGGAACTTCCTTTCCAAGAGAAAAGGGCTCTTTCCCACACTAATATGAACATGATGAACGATAATGAAAACAATAGCTACACCGACATATTTTCCCCAGAAGTTCTTTTTATTTGTTCAGAGTATGAATGTAAGACCCTTTAACTACGAGATACCGAGATAAATGAATAGATTTCTGAAAAGGGTGGAAAGCATCAAAAATATTTTCAAGAGGGGCTCCCCGGACTTGTAACTTGATGATTCTGACTACTGTATATTAGGAGTCTCATTACAAACCGTTGTTCAGCAGTTTAAAGATAATATAACAGCAATAAAAATATAGAAACACTCAGATTAACATCTGGCCACAATCAACCCCGTGTCGTAAACGAGACTCGCTGACTGCATTTCTCTGGGCACAGACCTGGCAAGAACGAGAGAAAGATACAATTCTAAACTCAGAGCTGTGACAGCTGAGTGTTATTTTCAGCCGATTCACTTAAGATCTGTGCGAGCCTCTTCTCCATTCCCTCCCCGAAGCCTAAACTCCGAAGACCCAATTTAATTCCTGCCTTTTCCGTTCCCACAGCAAACTCGCTTCTGCTTGACAGGGGCTCCTTTGTAGTTCTTCACTAGTCTGGTTGGATACTGCTCCACACCACACAGGTAACTTAATAAATCAATTTAAGAAGCACAGGCAAGTTTATGGCATGCTCAGAATACTCTAGAAGTACAAGCAGGAAAAAGCTGGCTTTAATTCAAGCACACTTTCATAATTCCTAGGAGGGTTGCCAGAGAGAATACAGGACAAGCACTTCAATTTGGTTTTCAGATAAATAAGACAGTTTTAGTAGAAGGAGATCCCATGTAATGTGTGAGCCCCGCTCAAGCTTTAAGAGTGTCTGTCGCTTCTCTGGAACTCAGGTTTCATTGTTCTTCTTCGGGAGTGCACAACCGGAGTTCACAGTCTGTGCTGTGTGAAAATGGAAAGAGAAGTTTATGAATTTACATGCATTAAAAATATGCCTGCTGCTCAGGTTTGGGGAGAGGTGGGAGACAGGTCTTTTTTTTCCCCCCTTCATTACCCTGAGAGTATGCTACTGCCAAGAACCCGATAATTTGGCTGATTTAATATTTGGGGTGGTTTGAATGCAAAATGTCCCCCGCCACACACACACACACAGGCTGGGTTTTGGATGTTTGCTGCCCGGCTGGCAGTACTGCAGTACTATTAAAGGAGGCTGTGGGATATTTAGGAGGCAGGGCCTGGCCAGCAGAGGTGGGTTACTGGGAGTAGGCTTTGACACATTCTCCCTTCGTTGTCTCCTTCTTGCTCCGCTATAGTGGTGAGCAGCTTCTGCCATGGCTGTCATGGCCACGAACTGAGCTGCCCTACGGTAGGGAACAGGAGCTGCTCCAAGACACAGGACGAGAATAAAAGGCACGGCTGCCCTTCCAGCAAACATAGGTGGCAGAGCAAATAGCCCACCTCCAATAACAGCTAACGTGCCATCTACTGCTCGTGGACTTTGTCTCTGTCTTCGCGGGACAAAGAGCTGGTCTATGCCCAGTAGGTGAGTGAATTAAGCATTTAAGAATGTTCCATAAAGCTTTCAGACCACAGCAAACAAAGGATAACCTAACCCGTGTGGCACCACCGTCTGCCCCACCCCACCCCGCTCCACCCGCAAGTTATATTTCTCCTTGGTTTGAAAGCAGGGAGAAGGGAACCCTTGTATACCATTGGTGGGCTTGTATCCAGTGTAACCACTCAGCCTAAAGGTTCCTAAAAACTAAAGGGCGGAGAAACCCTAGGTCCAGCCATACTCTTCTGCATATTCATCCAAGCAGACTGCAGTCAGTGTGTCTGCTGTCTTCACCCCTGTATTCACTACAGCATAGTCCGAAGCAGCCAAGGGATAAAATCAAACACACGTGTGCACCTGTGTGCGTGTGTGTGCGTGCACACATATATAGCACATATCACATATATATCACATTTTCTTCATCTAATGGGATATATATATATATATTATATACGTGTATATGTATATATCTCACTATCCATTACTCTTAGACATATCTGTCATTCATGGCGACACGGATGAACCTGGGGACATTAAGCTAACTGAAATAAAACAGATACACAAAGAGAATCACTGGTTGGTATCAATTATATATGGTATCAATAACAGTCAGACTCGTGGCAAAGAGCATAATGGTGACTGCCAGCGATGGGAGACGTAACAAGGAATAGGGAGCTAATCATTGTAGGGGACCATTCCCAACTAAGCACAAGGGACAGATTTATGTGGCTCAGCATTATGGTTATAGTTATGAAAACATGTTGCATACTTCAAAATTCCTGGGTATGTGAGCAAAGACATGTTAATTGTCTTGACTTCATAACATACCTCGCCCTGTACAATGTAAATATATATAGCCAATTTTAAGTGGATAAAATCTTAAAACATTTAAAACTAATAGAAAAATGAAATTCCATTCTAAATTTTAAAAATTAGCAAAATGTTAGACTTAGCTTATTACTTTTCTTTGTTCTTTGCTGTTCTGGGAATTGAACCCAGGACACCTCCCTGCCCATGTGTCAGGGAGATGCGTTATCACTGGGTTACAACAGCCTCAACTTTCCTTTTAAAAGATAAGACTCTCAACCTAATAGAACCAGAGTCACGCATGGCCTGTGTATCACAGAAGCTGTTGCTGTTGTCGCCCCCACACAGAAGACATGCAAACCAAGGAGCTGAAAACCCATCGGACAACAGTAACTAATACCTCAAAACATCACATGCCAATTAACTGCAAATTAAGTATTTGAACTCAGGAGGGTAACAAAGGCGACCACCTTCACAGAATTTCTGCAGTCTTGGGAGGGGGCATGAGGTCAGGAACAGAACATTTATAGAGCTTAGAGCCCTGGGTATAGGTTGTTTAAGGCAGCTCCTTCAGGGCAAGAAATTAGTATAGGAATCATCACTTGGGGCCGGTGGGCTCAAAGGAACGGTTGTTTAGAAGTAAGTTTTGATGAATAAATTTATGTTCTAATAAGTAAGCTTTTTACCCAGGTGAGCCGATTTTTTTCCCGATAAGTGATTGTAGGAATTTCTTGAAGTAAGGAGTGAAAATTACAATTTGATTTCAGCTTTCTCTGCCTTGTACCATTTCCCTGGAACAAACAGTATGGTCATCTGAGGTAAATGGACCCAGGTCTGTCTTCACATGGCAACCGTTGGTTTCTGTGCGGCCCAAATGTAGTTATTACTTAGTGAACACGTACTGTATGCCCAGCTCTTTCCACATCTCATATACAAAAGTGGCCTTGATGTTCTTTTATTGCTTGATAAGGAAACAACCCCAAAAGTTACTGAGTCATCTGTACAAATCACTGACGGATGATCTAGACTTTGCAATCCTTTCCTTTTCAAAGAGTTCGATCTATCTTATTCATTATAGTAAAAATATACTGTATTTGCATAGATAAATATCAGTGTAAGCATAGGTGCTAAAGAAACATGATAATTATTAGTGATACTAAAGCTAATTAAAATCAGGTAGTTATAGCTTGTCCACTAAAATTGACAAGCAAAAATAGTAGGTCTGACACAGACAGAAACTGAGGCATACTTCAAGCTTTTCACCTTAGTCTTCAGCAACGGTGAGGCCTGAAGGATGTAAAGCTGGCTTCCTTGGACCTCCATCTGGAATCTTTCCCTCCCTTGGACTTCTCCTTGCAAGGAGGAACATGACAGTTTCTGCCAGAAGATCACCATCTGGCTTCCTCACTTAACTCTGTCTACTCTATTTGCCCTGAAGCAGAATGCTACCAACACCCCCCCCCCCAAACCCACTTTCCAGACCCAGCTTGCTGCTCAGAAATTGCCATTTAGACTCCATCTGAAGCTTGAGAAACCATGGGCTTGCTTTCCTAAAGAATTAAATGATTTGAGCACTGTAGCAACTCCTCTTTCCCAGGATAATCCATCAAAAACATGGCCTAAGTCGTGATAACACCAAGCCCCCGGTTTTCAAAGTCAGACATGAAATTATATCTCAGTGACTTCCTTTGACCCAAAAGAAAAATGCAAACCAGCCTTACTTAGTTCTTCATGTTAATCACGAAGGAAGAATGTTTGAAACACCGAGGCGATTGATGCTGCTTTTCAACCTTTCCCTCCTCGTGTTGGATGCCTGTTGAACTGCACTGTTTGTTTAAATCGTCGGTTCCAGCGACCTCGCTCTCAATATTTATTATGCTTCAGATGAAATAATATTGTAGGCGTTCCCATTTTTTAAATTCCATGCTGCTATAAAATATACAGTGAATCTATCACTACCTCGGATGGGCTCACTACTTTGAAATCGTCCCTGAGCCAGCTTCAAACCGTCCCTTTCTGAGAAACAAAGACCAAGTCTTTGCTTTGGGAAGAGCTATCTCCGTTGTTTTAAATGTACAGCTCGAATGTATGTTTTCTTTTTACAGAGTTTTCTGTTTTTCTTATGCCTTGCCTGGACAATGCTCTATGGAAAACAGAACTGCTTTAGGGCAAATGCTGGTATTATGGGTTTTTACTGTAAAGCATAGGGTGCTTTGTGAATAAAAGGGAAGTTTTTTTTCTTAGTGCTTCAGAGCTCAGCAGTAACCGCAACAATACACTCTGTCCTAGAATTTTAGTAATAAATGTCGGCATATTTATATAATAATGATAACTACAATTTTAACTTTTCACAGCTAAAACATCTATGATTATATTGGGCCCAATATAGCCTAAAGTAAGATGAGCTAGAATTCACAATTTTTTTTTTCTCTTTTAAAGAGGCTATATCATTATAGTAGAAAAATACTATATTTGCATAGATACATGCCATTTAAACACAGGTATTATAGCAACATGACAATTGTTAGCAATACTAAAGCTAGTTGAAATTAAATAGTCATATTTTGTGCATTAAGATTGACAAACAAGAATATTAGGATAAACCATTTATTTCCATTCCATCCAAACTATAGGATCTCTTTAAGACAAAATGGAGTCAAAGATTTTGAAATTATGATTAGTGTTACAAGAAGCAAGTTATCAAAAAAAATATCAACTCAGAACTGTCATCTATTGCTACTCTGAAGAAGGGGTTTTTCCTAGTTTGTCCCTAATAAAACCCTCCCTGAATTTCCGAAAGGACACTGTCATGCTGGTGTTTACCTCTGACACACAGGAAGGAGGGGACTTTGTCACCACTGCCCTCAGAAACCAACTTCTACTCCTTTTAGAGAAAGCATTGTTCAAAATCTGTTGATTTTGAGGGCTTTAAAATGTAGAGAAAGACAGTAGCTGCCAAAGTGCCACATGGAAAGTGTCTAGTCTACTTTTCTTTTACTAATGTCAAACGGCTAAGAATAAGTTAGAGTAAAACCACATTTCTTCTTTATATTTGGGTGGAGAAAATAATTTCAAGTCTGAGCTGATTTCTTTTTCTCTCTCGATGATACCAGTTGCAGTCATAGAGCAGTGGATTTGAACTGAGAGTTACTCTTGACTCTGAATCCACCATCCTGCTGAGGACCGTAGGTACATGGCACAGCCTTCGGTCACGGTTTGCTAGTACAGTGACTTACATTCCCAACATCCACCATCTTAGGAGGCAAAGATTTTAAAACAAATGACCCTCCACTTGGGCTTGCTCACCCACTAAAGAGACCACTAATGCCCTAAGTGATAAAAAGAAGTAAGCAAGTCTACATGTTCTAAAACACCTAGAATCTAGTGTGTGAGCCACCTTGTGGCTAAGACTCAGGCCAAGATACAAATTCGGAATGTTAAGGATGGTTTCCACTGGGTTACTATTGTCATGTCGTTGTCCATTAAAAAGTAACAAGTAACAAATTCAACCATCAAATATCGGGAACCATCATGATACTGGAAAGAAACATGGTGTCAAGTGGCAGTGATTCTGAACCCCTCCCACTGTGTGGTACAGTCTCCTTCTCTGTGAATATGTAAACCAAACTGCCTACCTCAACCATCTACAAATTCATCTTCAAACCCAAGTTCCAACTACAGCTTTAAACTATATGTAAAGGCATGGTGAGGATGCCTCGGTGGAGGTCAGATTCCACTTTGAACATAATTAAGAATTTCAACCATTCAAAGTTAAAATACGAGTTCCCAAACGGGGACAGCCGCAGCTGCGGTTTCCACGCCGCCAGGGCTCCTCTTGTTCTTCTCTGCAGCCTCAGCCTCAGGTACCGCTTGTGAAGGTTCCCCTCCGCATCCCAGAGGCTGTGGGAGGACCCGCCACTTTGGCAGTCCCGTGGCTCACCGAAAGCGCCTGTGCGCTAGCACTCCATTTATTTCTGAAATGCTGGCCAAGCTGAAAGAGCTCCAGTCCCACGGGGGGCCGCATTTTTCTTCAGAAGAAATTGTCAGCACAGGTAAAACAGCTGCGTGCTAATGAAGAGAAATTAGCTATTGCATCAGATTCCTGCAGTTGAGGATGATTTCCATTGACATAAGCATGCCGTATTCTAAAGTCATAAAAAGTAGTGTTTCCCAAATGAGACCCAGGGATACCAATGACATCACGCGTGTGATCTACGGCCCATCTGAGAACGAAGCGGGGTGTGGGGGGGGGGATCACTATCTGACTGTTTCCACTCTCCATAACAGGGGTACCCCCGGCTCTGGCGATTAAGTGGTGGGAGGAAGGTCACCCCAGGTGGAGATATGAGGACAGATGATATACTTCTGACCCCCAGAAGGGAGAAGATATCTTACATTGTCCCAGAGGTTGGCCTTGCCAAACACACGTGACAGTCCCCGTCTCCTTTGTGATTTACTGGCTGCTAAGAGCGTGGACGCTGTGAGACAATTCTGAAACATATGTGGAAGGATTATAAGAAGTCTGGGACAAGCAATGGGCCAAGAGAGAAAGAAAAATGCAGTAAAGCTTTATTTGTAAGTCTAGATTTTAAACCTGACTACTGTCTGTACAAAAACATGACCAAGGGCAATGTTTAGTGCCACAGGGTAAGCTACAGGATTAGAAAAAATTAGGAACTAGGAAAAAAAAGACAAGTCTGGTGGGAAAGACTAAAGAGAGGGGACAAAGGGACTGTGGTGTATGCATCCTTGTCAGTCAGGGTATCTCAAGGTCAATGCTTCCTACAGCAGCACCCAGGTAAGGTCCCTGTACCGTGCTTCAGGGCATCTCAAAGTCAATGCTTCCTCCAGCAGTACCCAGGTAAGGTCCCTGTACCATGCTTCAGGGCATCTCAAAGTCAATGCTTCCTCCAGCAGTACCCAGGTACACTCTCTGGACCATGAGATAGCTACGCTCATCTCTCACATGATGCACTACCGTTCATTTTTGATCCTGAGTTTTATTAGTTTCTATAGCATGGATTGTTTCACAGTTTTTTATGATAAACCATTTGTGGCATGTGTCAGTTTTGTAAGGGCTGACTGGAGCCAGTTTGTCGCAGTGGATTGCTTAATTTTCAGAAATTTGCAAATAAGTTTCTAAAAGCAGTTATTATTAAAAATAATATAGGCTTATAAATAAATAAGCTAAGTTAAAAACATGTCATAAGCCTGTCCAGCATTTTTTTTATTTTAGTTATCATTTTTTTCAGCCAAATCTTTCATGTTTACCCTGAATTCATAATTGTTTTTTGTGTTATTTTCATAATGGTTTCCCTAAAATCTCTGTCACGTGATCCAGAGTTTATATCATCTCACTAGCATCTTTGGATGACTGATCACCACGTGAGACTTCTGGCCTATTCTTCTCCTGCCAGGGACGGTATCCTAGAGAATCTTGGCTGCTATGGATGCAACTCAGGATCTTACCTGGGTCCTATAGAAATCACTGGTGTTCTTGTTTCAGGAAAGAGTCAAAACCTCACAGATGCAGGCGTGAGTTCTAAACCACAACCTTCTGTCCATGGCTTGGAGGTCAGTTCAGTTTTCCAAGCCATGCAGTATTAGGTGAGTGCGTCCTCCCTGCGTGGCATGCAGTGGCTAACCTCTGACCTAAACCAAGATCTGCAACTTGAGTTCTCAAAAGCCAGTGTGCTGATTAGAGCCAGATCATATTCTGCAAAGCTCAGGGGGCAAACCTAGAATTTCTTCATCAACAGCTTGACCGGGTTTCTTTCCCAGACTCCTCTCCCTGGGTTCTCCTGAGTCTTCTCCAGTTCCCTGGGGCTGTGCTTTTTGATCGTCCCTCTGGGGCACTAGAACTCTAGTTACCTCACTGGCCCAGCCCTTCCACAGCTGCACCCACTTCTGGACCAAACAGGAAGAGAGCAGAAAGGCAGTCATATCTAGTTTCCCTTCCTTCCCTTCATCCACTTCTCACTTAGACTCCTTGAAGAGCCTCACACCTCTGCCCGTGTTCACTGAGAACAGCAAGGAGCCTGCTGCTCTCCCTCAGGGCTCTCTGCCTTCTCCTGTCCTCCTGAAAGAGGCTGCAGCTATTCTGTTTTCATAAACCCCTATTTTTTTTTCTGACTCCTCCGAGTTTATTCTTTCTAGATTCCTCTTTGTCACATCCTCATCCCTCTGAATTTTATCCAAATTGGAATGATTTTAAGTCACTGTCTCCCTCAGTCCAGATACTGCAAATCTATTACAGGAGTTGGGCATGTGTTAGTTCTGTCAGTAACTGTATTTCCTTGTATAATCAGTTGGGCTAAATTTTTAGGGACTCCGTGTCTTTTGCATATGAATAGCAGGTCTTTGTTACACTATTGCATTCAGTCATTTTCTCTCAACTACAGGAATTTGGAACTGTTAACATTCAATTTTGGCTGTAGACGGTCATTCTTGCATACTGATGTCATTGGGAATTCTGACACTGTCATGTGCTTTGTGAGCTATCTGGGTCTTATGTAGCAAACAGAAGTCAACTTTATGTATTCTAAAGAAGCTGTGGTGTGGAAAGACATTGAGAAGACAGCATCCCTCTGCATCCCGACTCCCCTCAGTCCTTATCACACATCCTGTGCCCACCCTGAACATCTTTAATTCCCAGAGTGCCTCTCCCTTGTCAGACTGGGGCTACATGTTTCAATGCATGAAAGGGGTAAGATTTTTTTCACAGCATAACAGGTGGATACCTGAGAGTTGTATAGAGCTCTAGCCCACCCTCCTACAGTGGCAGAAACTGAATTTGAGAAACAGTTTTGGGACAAATACCTCTGGAAGATATGAGACAGAGAGCCAAATGGCATCAAAAGAGGAAAACTAGAAGAAAATAAGAAATGGGAAGAGAAGAAAAGGAAGTAGCAAAACCTATCCCTGCCCCCACCAGCCTAGGCCCTTGTGAGCCCAACCTGTGCCATTGTCCAACAGAGCTGGGCTGGGCTCCGTCTAGCACCACACACAGCATAACCAACATTGTCTGTCCTCTTGGGATCTCTTTGTCAGAGATAATTAACTGGGGGAAAAAAATAATGACTATTCCAGAAAAAAAAAATCACCGAAAATGTAGAGGAGAAAATTATGGATCAGCAAACCAGAGCCTGGTAAAGAAAATGTTTTTAATCCTAGAGAGAACCGAAGGAAACATCTTTTATAGAAAACTTCAATCATATACAAAAACATGGCATAACAACCCCCAACAGGCTTCAATAACAATTAGTTGGTGACCAAGCTAGTTCTGCCTAGACCCTCCCTTTCTGAGGCCACCCACTACCTCACTCCACCAAATAATTTTGAAGCAAAATCCAAATCTGGAAGCGTTCCCTTTGTAACCCTGCAGTAGTAAGTGGGGGAGGGGGAAATCTGCTCCAAGAAACGACATCCTACTCCAAGGGAAAATAAAACTTGAGAGAAATCAAAGTAAGCCATGGGGGCGGGATGTGCAGGAGGGAATAGAGTCAGGTGAAGAAGAAAGTGATCCATCCCTAGGAATTATCCTCAGTATTTTATTTTACTCTTTTCTTTCTTTCTTTCTTTCTTTCTTTCTCTCTCTCTCTCTCTCTCTCTCTCTCTCTCTCTTTCTTTCTTTCTTTCTTTCTCTCTTTCTTTCTCTCTTTTTGTTTTTTTGTTTTTGTTTTTGTTTTTTCAAGACGGTTTCACTGTGTAGCTTTGGCACTTGTCCTGGAACTAGCTCTTGTAGACCAGGCTGTCCTCAAACTCACAGACGTCTGCCTGACTGCCTCCCGAGAGCTGGGCTTAAAGGTGTGTGCCACCACCGCCCATTTTATTTCACATTTTTTTTTTTAAGGAAGACAGAAGACTCCACTTTCTTTACCCTGAAGAAAGCATATTTCAGAAATCAAGCTGTTCATGAGGGAACGCTCCCCACCCCATCTGGTTAAACATGAAACATATCTGGGCCGAATTGGTCCATGGTGGCAAGACTTTTTAAAATATATGGGCCATGACCATATTTTTAGAGTTTGTATTTATTTTGCTTCATTCCACGTGATGCAAACTGGGATATTCAGTTATAAACTAGCATTTTATTGCTTCTGGGTAGTTTCCCAAGAGAGGAAAACAAGGTATTTTCCTCCCTCCTCCCCTCCAAAAAGAGGTGGCCAATGTTTAAATGAAACATCTAGACCCTTCCCACTTAAAGGTTAGGCATGGCCTTAGGATATTTTTATAAGCATCTGATATCTTCTACCTGAATTTAGCTGATGAATCAAAGCCCAGGTATGTATACTGAAAGAGGAGAGGTGCTTGTGGCGTCCGTGTCTGGATTTATTCTTCAGTAAAAGGAGACCCATGCAGTGCGTATTCTATCATTAGGAAGGTTTGTGAGTTGCCCCAAAAACACCAACTAGGAAACTACGGGTGAGGATTTGCAACACCAGGGTTAGCTAAATTACTAGCTACTTGGCAGGGGAAGGGAAAAAAAAAGTTTGTCTATTTTCCCTGGTAAACACAGACACATCCAAGTTCACTGTCCATAAAGAAGCTTTTCACACCAGGCCATTTTAAAACTCAGCCACTTCCTGAGAAGTGTGGGGAAAACCAGAAATAAATAGGACAATGGGTCTTTGAGTATGCAAAGATTTCAAAGCAAAAGAAGCAATCTTGCAAGGCCCTTCGATGTCAACAAAGCTTAGTTCCTTTCTCAATGGGTGCTAGAGTCAGAGCCCAGACCACGAACCAGCCAGTCTCACTCATTCACTCTCCAGTCACCTCCGGGAGTGTGGCTGCTAAAAGCTGCAGTTGTGAGCACCTGTGTGCAAATGCGCACTCTGCATGGAGAGCATGGTCTCCCCCTCGCTCCCCCCTCTATTTCCTGTTATGGTGTTTTCTGCTGCCTCATTTTTATACCTCTGGTTTTCATTAAATAAAACTTAGGAGAAGAAGACTGTAAATCTCTTTATGTTGTATGCAGCTCCAGGGCAGCAGGTCCTCAGCCCTGCCTAAGGACCTCACTGCCAAAGCCGGGGTTCCAGCCCTGGCGAAGGGAGGGAGGCAGTGAGGCGGGAAGGGGGCCTTCTTGTCTTGGGACTTTGAACCGGAGTATGGAGTACATTTTCTCTTTTGGGTTTGTTTGCTCAGCTGGAGAGGCACGTTCTGCTCCAGGACTACCAGTGCTCGTGGACAACAGCTTCCTCCAAGACCCAACGACCCATTTTAAAGCACTTTGGAGCTAAGAGGGAAGCTGGGTTGACAGCCCGTGCTCAGCTTTCTTGTTTTCATTTTTTCATACATGGAAATGTGAGTCTTGTAAACAGTTAATACTTTACACCTCGCCTACAGTACAATCCACTAAATCAGGGGGACTCCCTAGAGTCTCCCCCACCTCATCACGGGCGTCTTGCACCTATCTCCTTGTTACACCATCATCTTGTTTTTCTCCTTTAATACAGACAGCCACCACGGTCCACATCTCAAGGAAAAATATGACCCACCAATGTATGTCATCTTACGATGTCACCCCGGACTCACTATAGCAGTTGGAATGTCTGGGGTCCGCGGACACGCAAATGAGAATAATGAAAGCTAATTTCCCAGAGCCTCGCCAGTGAAGCCTCGCCAGTGACTTTCAAGGAGAGACTCAAGGGCGAAGAAGAAGGAACTCTGACATTGCTGGGCCTAGTTCTTTATCTCCCAACTGGACGTGGTCCTAGAGCTTAAGTCTGCAGACACTCGGGTCCCTTTTACTGAACATAGAAAGGACACCTTGGAATGAAGGCAATGAGTGATCAGAGATGACACTCAGAAACTGCACACAGCTACTAGGGGAGGGCCGAAGGTCCCAATTTCAAATGCCATCAAGGTCTTCAGCTGTGGTTTATATTCCGCAGAGGCAAGGCTTGCGAACCTTCAGCTGTCTCCAGGGATGGGGCAAACCCTGCCCCATTAACCAGTAGCACCAGCTTGAAAGCAGAGCCCAGACAAAGCTTGGAGTTCACAATGTGAGGGCCCACGCCAGGTAGCCTCTTCCTGGACTAGAAACAGGGGAAAGGAAAGCCTCTGAGCCTTGCATTCTCAAGGACCAGGAAAATATCTCAAGGTTAAAAAAAAATGAAGAAAAGAAGGGAAGAGAGCGAAGGGAGAAAGGGAGAGACAGCGTGTGACACATGGGAGAGCAGGAAGATGTCGCTCGGCCCCACATCGTCATAACTCTGGCTTCTAATTTCTAGTTGTCAGGATTCATCTCCTACGATATAGAAGCCGAAGGGAACACGTACTCATCTTGAGAAAGACCCCACAGCATCTCCAGATGTTTTGGGTTATCCTACAGGGAGGAGAAAAGCCTAGACTGAGAGAAGTAAATATGTTCATTCCCTGAAAGGAGGAAGGTCACCAAGTGGGAACGGCTTCTACGCCTTTGGAAGTATCACATTTCAGCTGAGGAGCCAGGAATAAGATATCACTTGTTAACTCTGCTAATCCAGTAAGTAGACATTGGACAACTGAGCCATTCTTTGGCGTTCTCTGCTCAGCATCCCCTGACAAGGAAACAATGTCCTGCTGAGGTTAGGTGTGGTGTGTGCTAAGATGAAATAAAACTTTCAGCAGCTTTAGAAGAGGCTGATTTCTGCTTTAGAGAATAGAACACACTGAATCAGTAAGAAGAAGAAACTTCGGCCTCCCATCCCCTTCTCAGAAAATACATTGCTAGAACTGGATGGTTTAGATGGTGGATAGTGATGTTTATCAAATCTATCCACAGCGTTTTCAGTGTGTGTGTGTGTGTGTGTGTGTGTGTGTGTGCGCGCGCGCGCGCACGTGTGCATAGGTGTATGTGCATATGTGTATGTGTGTACGTGTGTGTTGTTATTTTTTCCCTAACAAAATGTCCCAGAACCATGGAAGTGCTCTTTAAACTAAAAGGGTTGTTTCTGTCCCAGGTTCTCATTCTACTGATTAGAAAACCCAAAACCTGGGCAGGGGCCAGGGACACATGAGCAGGCAATTTCATGTAGCAACATGGCCAGGACTGGAAATATGGCAGTATTTAGTAACACCAGACACCAACAAAGAAACACAGTAACACTAGAAACACAGACACAGGGGCGGTACCCGGCTACCTCAGAATTCTCCCCATTGCCACACCTCATCTAGGTTTTGGATTCAGGGAAGCCGCTCTTTCTTTTCTCCAAGCACCCCTTCATAAAGTTTGAAAAAAAAAAACTCCATAAAGTTTGAACAACATTGAGGGATGAAGGACAGGAGGTGGGAGCCAGTGCCCTGGGCCAGATCCCATGTGGAGTAAGAGGGATATGTGAGCTGAAGTTCCTGGAAACCTGAGCCCTCTGTAGCATTGTTCTGCATGACTTACAGGTGATTCAAACACACTGGCCAGAGCAGGCTGGCTGTACTATCCTTCCTCATTCCCACAGCACAGGACAGGGCAAGGCAGATAAAGACAGAGGGTGAATTGAAAGTACAGGTTCAATGGCTCCTTTCTTTGGCGCCTGATCCCCTGACAATGACTGGCTTACTAGGAAGTATGTGGCTGACAGGAGAGACAAGCTGACAGATGGAGTGAATCAAAGGCTAAACCACAATCAAGAAGCCAGGAGTAGGTCCAGAAGACCATGAAGCATTTGCCAGCTCTGTGGCATCCATAACTTCTCTTTCCATGGGCCTCCTGATAGGCATGTGTTATTCTGCCCAGCCAAAAGTCTTTCTTCTGCAAACAGTACCTCACTTCTTCTGGGGGGTAAGTACCCTCGGGACCTTCCTTATACCAGGCCCAGGTATTTTGAGGGCTGGTTGGACACCCAGCTCATGGGATTTGGAACACATCTTGGACCACCAGAGCATTCCATCTGCCTGACCTCAATGATGGGCTTAGGGTGAGTTAATTGGCCAACCCAAGTCAAGGAGACTCTCTCTGCAGAAGTTTACTGGAAAGACATTCCTACCAGCCATGAAGGTAATGTGAGCCTGCAGCGCTCGACAAGAGCACAAAGCCAAGGAGTACAAAGGCAAAACTGAGGTACAGAGGGCAGAGGAACAGAGAGCAGCCATATCTAAATGACTTCGCTAAAGCCTGTTATGGGTCAAATGTGTCTCCTAAAAGTTGGTGTGTTGTAAACTTAACCTCCCACGTGATTCTAAATATATGTGTTCATGGCATACAGAGGCTGGGGCTCTTGGGAGGCGGTTAGAATAAAACACGGTTTTGAGAGCAGTGATGCATCCCATTAGCGATGATCTAAGCTGAGGAAAGAAGGCCTCAGTCCACCTGCTCTCTCCACGGAATGCCTGCCACAGCTTATGATGCAACAAAACTTTCACAGATGCCGATGCCATGCTCTTGAACTTCCAGACCCCAGAGCCACTCTATTTGTGTGCATGTTGTGTGTCATATGTATGTGCTCATGTTGGTGGGTGCACGTGCACAGTGAGGCCAGAGCATGATGCTGTGTGTCTTCCTCAATCATTCCCCAGTTTATGTTTTGAGACTAGATCGCTCACTGATTGGATAGGATGGTTGGTCAGTGAACTCCAGGGATCTACTCTCTCCAGTCCCTGGTTCTAGGACTACATCAGGGACCTCCACACACAGCTTTTACATGGGCGCTGGGAATTCAAACTCACGTCTTCATATTTTGCTGACTGAGCAATCTCCCCAGCCCTAAAGTTCTATTCTTCATTAGTCACCTAGTCTTGAGTATTTTGTTACTGCGACAGAAGATAAAGAGAAGTCTTTGGATTCATTGTGCCCAAGAGCAACTTTAATATATTCACTGTCTTTCTTTCTTTCTTTCTTTCTTTCTTTCTTTCTTTCTTTCTTTCTTTCTTTCTTTCTTTCTTTTCTTAACTCAGTAGTAACAGTCTTTCATAACCAAACCAGTAAAGGTGTCCTAATGCTAACATCCACACTTATCTGTGGAAAAGGACAGGACATTTCTGAAGCAATTTCAGATTTTTCTTAGACAAGTAGAGAATGTTAAACCTAACTCCACCAAACACCAGCAGGGCTGCCTTCTCGCTAAAGCTGTCCGTAGCCTTCCTTTGAAGCATGAAAAGTGCTGTGGCAACATCCATACAGAGGAGGACAGAGGGTCAAAAGAAGGCTACTTAACTGAGCCTGCTAGGAAAGGCAGAAGTTGCTAGAAATGGAGATGAACTAAGAGGACTTTAGAGGGAGAGGGACATGAGGACTGAGAGTGAGCGGTACTAGATTTTGGCCTGTCTGCAGGACGTCCAAATGGTAGTATGCATCCCGATGGCATGCACACACCCTGCTCTGAGAGTTGAGGGTGGAGATGTAAGTTGGGAATGTCAAATGTGGAATGAATGCTCTCTGGGCAATAGGCAGTTAAGACGACTGCAGGGGCAGGTGATGTGAGCCAGAGGAAAGAATGGGAGAGAGAGAGACTACAGAGGGTGCCCTTGCAGGGCAGGCACATTTATAGACCATGACTGGAGAATGGAAACCAGGGGAGAAAAGAAAAATATAATAGTTAAGAGACGGGTAAGGGAAAGAGGGAGATGAAGAGACAGAGAAGGAGAGGAAGGAAGCAAAAGGAAGGCAGCAGGAACTATTACTGAAGGCAGGAAAAATAGAGAACTTTCAAGGATGAAGTCCACTGACAAAATCAAAAGGCTCAGAAATGTCATAGAAGAGGAGTCTGAAACATCCCCTGTGCCGGAGACCTTCTGACTAGCTCTTCCTCAACACGGTGATGCCTCACATCTCCTAGACCACAATCCTTCCCTTTCCCTCTCTCCCTCTTCCTCTTCCCCCCACCTCTCTCCTTCTTCTCTCTCTCCTCTCTTCTGCCCCTTTCCATGCTTCATGAGTGTCTCTTTGACTCAGCCTGTAGTACTTCATCTTTGAGGTCACATTGAAGATAATAGTTCCTTCAAACGTTTTCTTCTCTCACTAGCTATGAGCTCCTTCAGGTCGGGATTCTGTATTGTTCATCCTTTCCTTTTAAGCTGTTGGACTTAGATATAATTTACAAGTAGCAAAATGCACCATGCAAATCTATTTTTACATATGTATTCATAACCACAGGCCCACCCAGACCCAGAGAAACACATTTCTGGAACCCCACATTTCTACCCTGACCCTTCCTAATCAATACGATTAGGGGTGTTAAATTTTTGCCCATCTAAAAGACTTCCAGCTACTGGCTTACAGACAGCAAGGCTGTATGCAGCTATTGAGATGAAAATGGAAATAAATGGGAGATATTCAATCTGAAGTCAAAGCTACTTAGGCAAAGGAGGGTAAAACTAGGCAATCACTGTAGACTGCGTTTTCCTACTTTTAAACTTTATATATATATATATATATATATATATATATGGAATCATCGAATCTGTAGCTTTTTGAGATATCAACTTTCATTCAGAATTTTTCATGCCACATTGCGATGTCCTGAGTATGTCACTGTTTGTATATCTTTTCTTTTGTAGGTAGAGTGTGGCTACAAAGAACAATGCCGCCATAACAACTCTGGCTCATTCTTTGCAGCAGAGATAGAACTCACCTTGGAAATGCAAGGTCAGGAAGTCTTAACACTATCTTAGATCTTTTAGTCTCAGCAGACTCTAGTCCTGTACACAGGGCCAACTGACTACATCCCTAAATAAAACAATTGCCCTTGACGTTGTAAGCGATGTTCCAACAATACTCTTGTAGGACATTATGATAATGTCCTTAGTGTCTTGAAGTATCACCATCAAGTGTTTTTGGATTACTTCTTAAATAGAGTATCAAAATTTAAAAATATATAGGTCAAATTTTAAATAAATCATAATACAAGGGTTTGGGATATAACTTACTAGTGGATTACTTGGCTTGAGTTTAATCCCCCCAGAACTGTCAAAACGAAACAAATAGTCATATATAAATTCAAATCGGTTCACATACATACACACACACACACACACACACACACACCAAATACACTACATAGACCCTGTAATGAATAACACAAACATGAAGCTTCCTTTATAAAGTCTCAGAAAGACCTGAAGGGAAGACGAGGTTGGCCAAGGATGTGATGAAATTCATATTCCTCCCTGGAAGGACATCTGGTTAATGCAGCTACTTTTGCACACACACACACACACATACACACACACACACACACACACACACACACAAATATGTCTAAGCCAGGCCCTTGGCAAATGCCTCAGGAGTAACACGACAGTCCACACAGCAGATTCTGTTTTGCTTGTGAGGAGCTGCTCCAGTTTTCGCTGGCTGGAAGTAAATACTCTTGGGATCCAAGGAAAGCCTGAGACGTCTCTGGGACAGCTGCGCTCAGACACCATGGTTTGAAGTTACCGCCACTCCCTCCTCTCTCTTTCAAGAAGAGACTCTGACCACAAGTTTGGCCTGGATTTGTGAGAAAAGACATGAAATGTACCTGAAAGAAAGGACAAGAGGAACTGCACACGCTGTGGCTTCTGGTTTGGACCCCAGCCGTTTCCTTCATTCCAACTCCCTGCTCCCGCACCTGCCCAGTCCAGTACCCTGGGGCCCGGCTCTGATCCAAAGGGATTTATGGGTGTTTTTCTAAGCCTGTTCAGCCTCCTTGGAAACCATCCCGAGGGGGGAAGTAAGCCCCTGAATATTTAGCTTATATTGTTGATACAAAGTAATTAGAGAAATAATTTACCCAGCGGGGTGCTGATGAATTCAGGGTCATTCATCCTTGGTGGCTGGCAGATGTGGGTAAGAAAAAGAGGACAAGTTTGAAAGAAAACAAAGGAGCGCAAAGAGAGGTTAGGCCACGTGGGCTGGGGTCTGTCTCCAGAGGGAACAGATGCGGTGTCTCTCAACACCCAACTCATTCGTTGCTAGCTAAACACAACAGCACACTCATTTACTCCGCTGTATCACACTGATGACATACCGAGATTTCAGAAGAGGATGACGACCTGAAACGTGCATTCTGGGAAACAAAGACACTGTTAGTCCCTGTGGCAGAGGACTCTGAGGAAGTAGTGACCTTGGGACAGTGAATGGGCAGCTTGCTGGTGTTGGGGACCGACTGTCTGAGGAACTCTTCTCTCACAGGCTAGAAATTATGTGAGGCCTTAGAGACGCTGTTCCCAACTCCTCGGACACCATTTGCATTGGGTTCTCCTGGGGACCAGAATGAGGTTGAATAGTATCACTGTGGTTGGGTTTTCTTACTGGGCACTGCTGGATTTTAAGTTGTTTATTTCATTGCCTTTGTAAATGTATTCAAATGTGTTAGGGTCACAATGCCTAGGATGCAGAGCTTTGAATATATTAATTAAGCTTATAAAGCGAGTGGCTGGAAGGACTGTAGAAACCTAAGGAATGTTTTAGCCACGAAATAAAACCTTCATCACATCCCTGCTGCCAGCATCCTCCTCCTCCTCTGTGCACCTGGAATTCCAGACAGTCCATAGACCACTGTTCCCTGCTTGGCTAGAAATAGGAGGTGTAGGTCCAAGTAAATCAACATTCCCCCAAAGGCAAGCACACAGTCTGCCTTAGTCTGAAGTAGACGAGGAGTAAATAATTTTGTACTTGAAGCTATTATGACCCTCAGTCATATGCCCAAGGTCTAGTTTCTAAAGAATTAACCTTGTTCTAGTGGCACTTGAGCACTTAGTTTAGTTCTGACAACCACTTTCCCCTGCTCTGACCCAAGCCCAATTCTCTTTGTCCCCATCACTCTGCTGGAACTGCTCTACTTAAGGTCACTATTGTCCTTCACATGAATAAATTCCTTGGCCAGTTTTCAGACCTCTTATGTGATTGTTAGCAGCTTCCATCCGTCACCCACCACTCTTTTCTCCTTGCTTGACTTTCTTCCTTTGGATGTCAAGATGTTACACACCCTCTCTCCTGTTTCCACTCCAGTCTCCTCTACTCTATGACCCCGTATGGAGCTCCCCAAGGTCACAGCTATGTCCTCTTCTACCCCTCAGATCTGTATTTGTGTCCCAGATCTCTAACATGCCCTTTAGCAATCTATCCCAAAGACTCACAAGATGTCTAATGAACATTTCAACTCACCTGTTTCTGAAACCAGACCCACGGGCTTCCCTCTCGCACTATCAGCCACCCTGCCTCAGTTGGTGTGCATCTTTAGAGTTGTTCACACTTCTTTTCCTTATATATTCCATCCTATCCAACTAGAGATTCTGTTGACTCTGCTTTCCAAATTCATCACTTTGTTCTAAGCACCAGTGCTTATTCTGGCCTCTCTCTTTTATAGGGCAGCCTGCCTGGGTCATGAGTCTATCACTCACATCTTGGTCTCGTTCTCCTTCCTCACCCACTAATAGACCATATAATCTACTCATTTATTGTGTTAATTACCTGCCTTCTTTCTATGGAAGATGAGCTGAAAGGGCCTGGGTCTTTGTTTCTTTTTGCTTCCTATTGTTCTCCAAACACCTAGAATAGTTCTGAACGTTGCACATGCTGAATCATCTTGAACAGAGCCAATCTTCTTGGTTTGCAAGAATACGCTTTTCTTTGGGGCACTTGTCAAAATGCAGACCGTGTCTTGCCACAGTTAAGCAATGGGACGGGGTGGGGGGGTGAGGCTGGGAAGCCGCACTTTGCACAAACCATCCAGCTAATGCGTGTGCAGGGGTACAGCCAGCAGTTAGACTTTAAGGTGGTGCTTCTCAAATTTGTTTTTTCACTCCAGAGCTCTATCTTCAAGCAAACTGATTTAAGAAAAAAAAAAAAAAGGGGGGGGGGGTGGAAGCTCACTCTTTTAAACCCAGACTCCTGTGTGACCTCTAGAGGGACAGAGTTGGCCTCCCCAAGGCAGTCCCAGACCTGCTTCCTTTAGGAAACTTTTATTGGCATTAATTCTTCCTAACACATTGTATGCTTGTTAAATGAGATTCTACTGACTGACATTCAAAACGCCCCTCCCCTTTACTATGTAAAATGCAAACTCCCCGTGTGTAAACAACTTTCTGCTCTCCTACTCCTACCCCTACCCAGGCACACCATCCTCTCCTGTGTGCTGACCGTTCTGTTCTATTGTCAGCCTCTGGCCATAAGAACCTTGCTGTCCCCAACTATGCTAATCCCACTCACCACTCTGATTGTCTCTTTTCTTTATTATGCCTTCTCAATCTACCGAATGTTACTAAGGAACATGGCACCCACGGCCGTTACAAACTCATGCTTCTTAGTCTTTTTGGAAAATAGGACCTCCGCAATAACCACATCTGGCCAGTTACCCTATCTTCCTCCATCCATGAAGTTCACTCCCACCCTTTCAGGTGGATACTATTTTTACATTGATGATTAAGGCCATGATCAATGGTCAAGATGTTAAACATTCTCAACGTAAGTAAGAATCCTATGAATTCTGCACAATCAAATCAACAGGTAAATTTATAGTCTGCAGTGAATGCTTATGTAACTAGCTATCCAGACTTGGATTTCTGATATGTGTCACTGAAACATCAAGTGGCTCTCAATATTGTTTTAATAAGTGTTGTAAATGTGGGCTTATAAACTAAAGAATGCTAATAAACTGAAGGCGGAATGGTGGTATTCTGGTTTAACCTGATATAACCTCTGGAACTGAGCAGAACCATGTGAGCTGAGGAAAGGCAAGTTGGCCTGTAAGGAGGGGCCGACTCAGCAAGAACACAGAGGACACTCTTGGCTCCCAGACCCAACTTTTACTGACTTATGGCTGAAGTCTTGCCTTTATGGTTGTGATGCCCTCATCCTCTCGGCAAAGCCCAACTTTCCCATGCATTCAGCTACAGTGGACTCCTCTATACTAGCTAGGATGGACATGCGCCTTTGTTTGCTTCCGACTGCCCCAGTATGAAGATGGAGAGAGCACCCTTTCATTCCTCAGAGCATCTCAGCTTTAGATGATAAACTACTTGGCAATCCTACTTATGACCAAAGAACACAACACCAATGTACACATCACTCCTCCCATTATCTGGAACAGAAACATCTCCTCAGATTCCTCAAGAAGACGTAGCATGTGCCTTTACCACAGACCGTCTTAAGTTCCTGGGGCTCCTACTTACAAAAGACCTTCTTTTATAAGACTTCCTAAGTTGATGGCACAACACCAAGGACCACACTGTAAAATAATCATGTTGGAGATGCCTATGAAAGAGATTGCTACTAGATATCCAATTTTTTTGTTTTCTCTCCTGAAGACATCCTGGCCAAGAACAAGGGCCCTGAGCTTCATGAACAGAGATGTGATTCAAGATGGATTTAGAATATACAGCCCACTGGTACTTTTGGTTGTGAAGTACAGATAAGAGGTAAAAAAAAAATTTAAATAATTTTAGGCATTGGGGAGATGGCTCAGTAAGTGCTTGCTGTGTAAGCATGAGGATCCAAATTCAAATCTCTAGCATCCACAGAAAAGCTGAGCATGGCTGGGCATGCCTGCAACCCTACCACTGGCAGTATGGAACACAAAGAGACTGAACCTAAGAGTGCTCTAGTTAGTAAACTTAGTCTAAAATGAGAGTTTCAGGCAAAATAGAAAATTCTTTCTCAAAGCAGTAAAGTCAAAAGTCCTAAGGAAGATGCCCTATGTCAAGCTTTGGCCTCCCTGTGCATATATGGGCTCAAATATCCACATACTCACATGCTTGTGCCACACAGATTTAACACACGCACACACACACACACACACACACACACACACACACACCGTTCACATATCCAAAAGTTACTTTAAAATCTAGGCTTTGATGTTGTCAGTTGTCAGTTATTTACTGACATTAGGAAGGAACTGACTGGGGAGATGCCATCAGGAATTCTGCTGTGCTCACCTTTGGTTGAAAACAACTATATGATTTCCAAATGGAGCTATTCCCCAAGTTGCTGGAGTTTATTAGCTAATTTGAGAGAGGTGGAGAGATTGAGACAGAAAGATCCAGCTGCAGGTAGCATCAACAATATATCAAACTGGGGCCATCACCTAAGTATCTAGAGACACTGGGGACCCAGGATCACAAACCAGAGCATGCCCACAAAAGTGCATAAGTAGTCAACAAAGCTTTAAAACTGTGGTCAGCAAGAGGAAAGAAAACCAGGAGAGAAAGATACCCTGTAAAAAGCAACAAGTCAGTTTCAAAGTAGAGAAATGATTGATTGCACCCAATGTCTAGTGGTTATTAGACTTGAATACATGGCAGAAATTATCTTGAAATGAGTGAAGGGGACCTGTCACTTCAAGGCAAAGCACTATCAATTTTGTGTGCAGTGATTGAATATGATCCTTTGAAAAAAACTTAGAATTTTGAAAAACTTATGTCCACCACCATAAGCTCAAGAGGTCTGACAGCTTAGTTTTTTTTATTCTTATTCTTTGATTTTTTTTTAGATAGTACCTCACTTTTTGCCCAAAATAGTCTGGAGCTCATTGTGTGGCTCAACTGGCTTCAAACCCATGACTATCCTTCCGTCTCAACCTCCTGAGTACTAGGATCTACAGGGATGAGCCACCATGGCCAACTGAAATCTGAGAAATTTTTATAAAGAGATTGGCAATGATATTGAGGGATACTGAGGAATATGACATTTTAGTTTTGTAAGGGAAACATTCAGCATCTTCAAAGTGTGAAAAGCACTATTAAACAGTTTCAGAGTAACCAGTAAGTATTATTACTGACTCCTATGTGGCTACTACCACCAGACATGCAGGCCAGAGCAATATAGCAAAATACCAAATGTTGCTTTAGATTCAACTTTGCTAATAACCTTTGAAGAATTATCGTTTGTGTTAGGCATGGTGGCACATGCTTGCAATCTTAGCCCTTGAGAGGCAGAGGCAGGAAAACTGCTGTGAGTTTGAGGCTAGCCTGGGAATAAATATAGTATTATCTTGCATCAAAACAAACAAAAGGTATCATTTGTGTATTGTCTTAATTGATCCATTTAATAGTTTGTTCATATAAATAGTATTCTTTGGTCATACTGATACCTTCCCTCTTTCTTCTCCTCTCCCCCCACCACAACTCTCCCACAAGTCCTCCATTCCACCAATTTTCATGTCTTTTTAGTTTTACTTTTGTGATGTGATCTGCTGGTTTTGGCCAGAACCACCTGCTTAGGCACGGCTATAAAGGTATTCACTAGAGCTTGAATAACTCACTTGTAGCAACATCACTGAAAGCAATGATTACCTATTCCCCCAGTACCCCAGGAAGGGTGGGGTAGGACCACCTGTATGACTGACTCTTTATAGGCTCAGTCTTGCTCAGGTCTTATGCAGGCAACCACAGTTGTTATAAGTTCTTGGGTGTCACAGTCATGACATTCCCAGAAGACAGAATTTCATGACCCTCCTTCCCACCATTGGGCTCTTACATTTTTCCCACCTTTTCTTCTACAGTGTTCCTTGAGCCTTGAAGTGGGTGACGTGAATGTTCCAGTTAGGGACAAGCACTTGGCAGTCACTTGTTTTCAGCATCCTCACCAGTCACAAATCTCTACATTAGCTACTGTTTGCTACAAACAAAAGTTTATTTGACTAAGACTGAGGACAGTATTAGTCTATGGAGATGAATGTAAGTATTTAGCAGGAAAGGTGTCCATTTAGCAAAACAAGAGTATTAGGTTCAGCACAATCACCCATGATTTCCTCAGTCACAGACCTTTGATGAAGTTCACAGTACCAGATATGAACTCCTTCCTAGCTCAAACTCAATCATATCAGTTGGGTACCGTCCCTTGACAGTTATGCCACTATTGCACTGAGAAGCACATTTTGCCTGACAATTTGGTGTTGTAGCAAGCAAGGTCTAAGGCTGGGTAAGCTGATTGTTGACATTTCTCTCCCAGCTGCCTGCATAGCCACTTCTGGCACTGCGAAGGGTAGCCAACACAGAGGAAGCTTTCAGTTTAGTTCCAGCATGGTTTCTTGTTTTTCTGCAACTAAAGTATGCAGTATCTTCAGTGATTGGAAGGACCTTCTTATCCAGTTTTGATGAGCAACCAAAGACAATTATCATAACCTGTATGGAGTACGGTCATTCTGTCTAACAACTCCTAGGGTGATATCCCACCCATGAAGTTTTTATTCTTTGAATATTCCATGGCTTCTGGAATCTGCATCAACTACCAGGCATGGCATCTCTATTCAAAGTTTTTCTAAAATTATGTTGGGTCAAGGAAAATGTTTATGACCATCCAAAAGACACTTAAATACTCCCTTTTACAACTATATATCTCTATGAGGCCATTTTTCTTCATGTATATTCCAGTTGGAACATTTTACAACAGACTGAACACCAAGTGGATAGAGATTTGGAGGGAAAAGTTTTTCCCAACCTAATACAGAACTATGAGCAAATGAACTTTCTTCCTTTATAAAGAACTGGTACACTGCCCCCACCTAATCTACCATGTGGTGTCATGGGTGAGAGAAAGATGTCATCCCCCCACACCCATTACCACCCATGAAGCAGCAGGTGAGTGAGCCAGTCCAGGGAGCATGGAGTGGGGGAGAAGGAACAGTGGAAGAGGAGGGGGAGGGGAGAAGAGGAGGAAGGAGGAGAACGTGAGGGAATGGAATGGTCTAGATGGGGAAAGAATGGAGTGGGAGAAGAAGAAAAGAGATATCTTGTTTGAGGGAGTCATTATAGGGCTAGTGAAAAACTAAGGAAATTCCCAGAAGTTCATAAGGATGGATTGACAGAGGTTTCTGTCCTGCACAGTCCTGCAGCCATTCAGTCCCAAAGAAATACACAGAGGTCTACATTAAGAAGCTAAGGCTTCTTAATAACTAATTCTTACATCTTAAATTAGCCCATAATTCTTGTCTGTGCTAGCCACGTGACTTGGTACCTTTTATCAGTGAGGCTTTCTCATCTTGCTTCCTATGTGTCTGGATGACAACTGCAGACTGAGGCTTTCCTCTTCCCAGAATTCTCCTGTTCTTGTTTCCCCTCCTATACTTCCTGCCTGGCTCCTGGCCAATCAGCATTTTATTAAAGCAACACAACTGATAAATCTTTTTAGTATATAAGACCATTGTCCCACAGCACTCCCCCATTTTTTCTTCAAGACAAGAATTCTCAATCTAATCTCTTTTATTTAGCCTTTCTACTGACCATTATTCACAACAACTTCTAAACCAATCTAAACAAAGAAAACATCCATAATCTATTTTTTGGGAGTGTGGGCATAGTTTTCTAGGTTATTTCCTGCTGATTGGGGGTGCTGATAATTTTATGGGGACCTAAAGAAAATTTAAGATTATGGTCAAGTCCTGACTGGAATATTCTGTGAGGCTTGATCATCTCAGCCAGCAGTCTTGAGCTGTTCTGAATGTAGAAAACTCAGGCATTTAGGCCATCCATTCCTACTGGAGATTTCTTAGTGTGTCTTCCTTCATCAAATCCAATTTTTCTTAAACCAGAATGAATCCACAGCCTCTCACTTCCTGTGGAAAAAAAAATCAAAACCTCTTCTCCAAAGTAACATATCTTTTAACTTAAATTTTGAAGTCAAGGCATTTTCAAAATACATATGTTAGATTAATCCAGCAGCATTTATAATCCAATGCCTTTTAGCAGCTTTTGGTCCTTCCTCAGCCATCAAACAACATAAAGACAACACAATAACATACAATATCCAGGCTATCTGTGTATTTTCCATCTTCATGTGGCTTTTTTAAAAATCTATTTCTTTTATTTTTATTTTTAATTTTTTTTGAGACTAGGTTTCTCTGTGCATCTTTAGCTGTTCTGGAACTCACTCTGTAGACCAAGTTGTCCTTGAACTCACAGAGATATGCCTGTCTATGCCTCCCAAGTGCTGGGATTAAAGGTGTATGCCACCACACCCAACTAGTCTCTTTCTTTCTTTTTTATTTTAAGGACTTTATCCTTTTTCTTTTCTCTCCCAAGCCTTCATATGCTTTTAAACACTCTATAAGCCATTTAGAGGTCTTCTTCATCTGAATCTATCTCTACTGTATATCTCTCTTTTTCTGACCACATGAATCTTTAATTTGCTAAGCAATATGGCTAGGATTAAAGCTGTGACTTTGACAGCTGGAACCACCCCATTCCTTAGCTTTCTGAGAGTCTAGCCTCATCACAGAGGTACCAGCCAGAGCCATGCTTATTGTCACAACTCTATGGAGTTTCAAGGTCCTTGCCACCACCAAGAAGCATGCTCTTGGCTATTCATAAACACCATTTAAGTGTTTTGTGGCAAGGCCTCTTAAAAGAGATGCAAGGTTTTGCAGCTAGAGCTGAGTCAGGAAGCCTCTCTTGAGTGAGATGTGCTTGCCTCTAACAAACAAAGCTCACCTGAGAAAATGCTGCTACCAAGAAGCCATGCTTAACTCTGTTCTTTTGTGTAGAATTACTTCCCAAGCTCTCTCAGGTTTTATGTGGATGTAGTTATCCATGTTGGCACCATTTGTGAACTTTTTGTTTTTGTTTCTGCAGGTCTACATTAATCATAAACTAGTTGGCCTATTAGCTCAGGCTTCTTAATAACTAATCCTCACATCTTAAATTAGCCCATAATTTTTGTCTGTGTTAGCCACGTGGCTTGGAACCTTTTATCAGTGAGGCATTCTCATCTTACTTCCTCTGTGTCTGGGTGACGACTGCAGACTGAGCCTTTCCTCTTCCCAGAATTTTCCTGGTCTGGTTTCCCCTCCTATACTTCCTGCCTAGCTCCTGACCAATCAGCATTTTATTAAAGCAATACAACTGACAAACCTTTACAGAATATAAGACCGTTGTCCCACAGCAAGGATGAACCCAGCTAAGACCCTAAGCAATAGTGGAGAGGGTGCCTGAACCAGCCTTTCTCCTGTAATCAGATTGATGATTAGCATAATTGTCATCATAGAACCTTCATCCAGCAAGTGATGGAAGCAAGAGCAGAGGTCTACAGCTAAGCACTGAACTGAGCTCCCAGAGTCCAATCGAAGAGACGGAGGAGCTATAATATGAACAAAGGGGTCAAGACCATGATGGAGATACCCACAGAAGCAGCTGACCTGAGCTCATGGGCGCTCACTTACTCTGGACTGACAGTAGGGGAACCAGCATAGGACCAAAGTAGGCCCTCTAGATGTGGGTGACAGTTGTGTGGCTTGGGTAGTCTGTGGGGCCACTGGCAGGGGGACCAGGATTTAACCCTAGTGCTTGAACTGGCTTTTTGGAGCCCATTTTCTATGGAGGGATACCTTGCTCAGCCTAGGTATAGGAGGAAGGACCTTGGTCCTGCCTCAAAGTAATGTCCCAGACTTGGTTGACTCCCCATGGGAAGCCTTACCCTCTCTGAGGAGTGCATGGGGGGAAAAGAGGGGTAATCGTGGGTGGAGCAGGAGGAGGAGAGGGAGTGGGAACTGGGATTGGTATGTAAAATAAGAAAAGATTTAGGGAAAAAAGAGAGCAAAAGGAGGGGGGGAGACAACTAACCCTGCCCCTCACCACCTGCAACACAGAGGAGAACAGGGCCCTGGGCAGCACACTGGGAACTAACCCTGCTTGGGGGGAGGAGACGGGAGACAGGTGAGCCATCACATAGAGTGTGAGAGCAGAGGGGCTAACCCCCCACCTCATTTGACCCCACAGCAATTGGGAGAAAGAACCCTGCTCCTCACCTGGGCAAAATAGTAGAGCTGGTCCTGGTGTTGTGAGTGTGGGTGACCCAGATCTGCAGACCTGAGAGCAGAACTGGCCCACTCCTTGGTACAAGCTGAGCTAGGCAAGGCAATGTTGGAGAGCTCACTGGGGTAGTGAGGATGAGTGAAAGTTGACTGGCTGACCAACCCAGCTACCACCCAGGCCCAGCACCAGGGCTCTGAGTTGGCCCGCCCCAACATCCACCTCATCTATGAACCACTGGAACATGTGTAGGGAACCAACCCACAGATTCAAAGCAGCAGGATCGACATGACATGGGTCAGCAACAGGATATCCAAGAGGAGAACCCATTATCAGTGGCAGTGGCTAAGCTGAAGTCGGAGACCTTGAGCCAGACAATGACTGGATGATGGCTCCTGCAATGCACATTTGCAAGTAAAGATGAATGGACTAAAGGGTCAGCTGTGTGACTCAACAGGCCACACTGCAGCCTCCATGACAAGTTGCTTCTCCCTTTTCTGTTTGTTTTCATTTGGTTTGGTTTGGGGTTTTCTTTTAAATTTGGCTTTGCTTCGGGGTGGGGGAGGTTGCAAGGGCAGAGGGTGGATGGATGTTAAGGGACAGGGAGGTAAGTAGGATCAGGATGCATGATGTGAAAGCCACAAAGAATCAATAAAAGCTAAAATAAAATAAAATAAAATAAAATAAGACCTGGTCTAGAGCATTTTGTGGTAGCCACAGAAAATGGTCTCAGCTGTTATTCCACAAGGCATCGCTTTACATCTCTGATGCAGAAAACGATGCTGTTTTTCTTTCCCCAGAAGTTTCCCTGGCCCTGAAGTTAAGTCCCAACTACACCTCCCTGAGAAGTTCCACTCACCCAAGGCAGCTTTCCTGAGCAGCCACCAAGTCACTGTGACTGTGCCTTTCCTTCTTTAGGCACAGCCCTTTCTGGAATGAACGGTATATATTTACAGAGAAAAAAAAAATGACAGTATGGTTTCTGTGAATAGCTACATCATTTTTATTCCACTTCCTGTTTCCATCATTTAGAGTATTTATAAAGTTTTCCATTTGATCCCTTTTTTGGACAGGCTGTTCATTTGGAAAAAGTGAAAGGATGAAAGGCTGGCTGGACGAAGTCGAGCACCCAGGACCTGGAACTACCCACAGCCTCATCAGCACCGCCCTTCTACCCGAGGGTGTAATGGGCCACATCTAGAATGGGACTCCAGAGCCAGACTGTGAAACAGCCCAAAGAGCATCTACTGCACAGAACTGGCATCAGACCTCTACAGAGCACACAGCATCCAACACATAGCATCAGCTCCCCTGGAACTCATCAGCATACATTTGTGTGTGTGTGTGTGTGTGTGTGTGTGTGTCTGTGTGTCTGTGTGTCTGTGTGTCTGTGTGTCTGTGTGTATCTGTGTATGTGTCTGTATGAGTGTTTGTGTGTGTCTATATGTGTATGTGTGTGTATGTATGTGTGTCTCTGTGTCTGTGTACGTGTGTATGTGTCTGTTTGTGACTCTCTTTGTGTGTGTCTCTCTGTGTGTCTGTGTCTCTGTGTGTTTGTGTTTGTGTGTGTGTGTGTACATACACACATGCAAAGAGTAAAAGTGGTTGCCCAGAAAACATAGCTATCACAGACAGATCAAATAGCTCTGAGGTTTCTGTCCCAGAGGAATCCAGAAAGGGATGGCCTTTTAAAAGCTGCCTCCAGACAGTCTCTCCAGAGACTTTATTAGTAGAAACCAAACCCAAATAACATGAGCAGTGAGGTGAAAGCCATAGAACGAGGGTGCTTGTCCCAAAATGATCCATCCCTCAGAGCATGGTGACTTTCTGTGCCTGGAACAAATGATTCAGCACATTTCCCAGAATGGTTTTTCAAGCTTGTTCCTTTGCTGGGTGGGAGACGCAACCCGTCCATTTATAACATGTTAATTTCAGGGCAGAGTGAAAGCCACAGATCCAAAGCTCCGAAGCTAGCCCAGAACCGAAATAGAACACACTAATACAGGCTGTGAGCTTTCCTGAATGGAATTGCCCAACCCCCACCCCACCCCAACCTGCCCCTGCAAAGCTTTCCCTACAGTCTGTGTTCCTCAGAGGAAAATGCCTGATTTCTTTGGAATCTCTCTGTTACATTGTGGACCACGTCTTGGTTCCTTTCCTTTCTTGCTTCTGTCTAATCTGTCTGACCTTTAAGAAGAAAAAAAATACCTCTAGACTTGGCTCCAAAAACAGTCACCACAGAAGCACAAATGCCGGGACTGCCCAAGTTAAGTCACGCAAGGCGGAGACACTTTCTTGTTGAAAGTGTTTTTCAAAAAAAAAAAAAAAAAGAAAGAAAGAAAAAACCTCTGCAGTTAAGGCTTGCATCACAGTGAGTAGAGAAGGTTGGTTTTCCCAGACAGCTCAGAGGAGGGAGGGAGTCTCTGTTGCAAGTGCATATGTCCCATGGAATTGAAGCCACGGGTGACACTGGGGACAACTCCCAAAACCCAAGAAGTGGAAGGACATTGGCACTGTTGTTTGTTCTCCAAAAGCTGATAGACTGGAAGACTGGCCCCCATTGTGGTGCTATTGAGCATCTCTGAAGGTGACTTCCTGAACCTCTCTTTGGGAAGGGATCAAAGCTTTTGGGGTGGGGGGGAATGAGTCAGGTCTTGTGGGACTGGGTTACTTTATCAATATGAATTGTTAAAAGTCAAATTCAACTTTCATAATCTCGTTTCCCCACCTGCCCATGCCTCCTTCATGCACCTGTCCAGCCACTGTGTTGCAGCACACCCAGGGCACCCTCTGAGCCAGTGAGACCTTGTCTCCTTATTAATGGCCCAGTGTCGGGTATTTTGTGATAGTAAAACAAAATGGACCAAGACTTGGCACATTCTCAGGCGCATCTCTCAAAAGGATCAGCAAGTTCTGCTCAACCATCCCTAGGACGCAGAAGTGGCAAGGGTGGCCTTAGACAGGACAGCCACAGAGAAACAGCTGTTCATGCGAACTCAGGTAATCCAACAGAAAGCACGTGGGAAGTGTGCTCTTCTTGAGATGCTATTTAAACGACTGTATAAAAATCGCAGCAAGGTAGTTAGCCTTATTAAGTAACTGGGTCATTTGTCATAGTAAAGGAATGGGAATTGGGAGTTAGCATACTTCTCTACATTTCATTCAAGGGAGAAAGATGAGGAAAAACACATAATATATCTTAGGAGCAGTAATGTCCTGTTATTGTTAAAAACTGCTGGGACCTCATTAGAGCCTATGAAAACATCCTCTGTGAGTGCTGAACGGCATAAATCTTCAATAGCCAAAAATGAAAGGAGGCAAGAGAGGGGAGGGAAAAAAGAAAAAGAGAAAGAAGAAAATAAAACTTGGGTTAAAATCACCATTTACCTGCTAGTTTTCTGAGCCAGGAGATTCTAGAGTTGCCTGCCAAGTGGCTTCCCAAAATGACTTTCGATTCAGTGGCTTGATACAGTTGATCAGATTAGTAAACACTCAGGACAGGTTCTTTCTCGTCTTTGCTCACACCACGGCCTCTCAGGAATCCTAGGCCTTCCTTGAGCTTGCCTTTCATAAACTCTATCCCCAGACTAAAGTTGAGGCAATTAAAAAAAAGATTTATTTTTATTTTATGTATATATGTACCTCTTTGTCTATATAAGTACCACATGCTGCCTGGTACCTGCCGAGACCAGAAGAGGTACCTGAAACTGTAGCTAGAGACCATTGTGAGCTTCTGATAAAAGTGCTGGGAACTTAACCAGGGTCCCCTGGAAGAGCAGCAAGTGCTCTTAACCCTGAACCATCTCTCCAGCCCAAGTCAATTTTATAAAATTGAGCAAATTGCCTAAACAAGGTCCCTAAAGCCAATTACTGGCACACAGCCAGCAAGCCTCCTTTTGGCCAAACACATTTCCAAGACTAAAGTGGATCCGTAGTTCGTTTGTTCTCTTGTGGAATTAAAGAATGGTCACAGGTAATAAACCATCGTGTCTCTTTTAGAAGCCAAAAAGGATTAGGGAACCAGCAGAACTTCCATGGAGATTACACAAGTAGAAAGTTATCAACGAAAAAGGGAATCTCTCAAGGAAAACATGTCCGATGTTCAATAGACACGATCTTTCTCTCTGTTAGATCACTTGGGCCCTCACCTGGCCCGTATGTACAGTACTGAATCGTCAGTGTCATTATCACGTGCACAGAGGAAGTATGTTCATCAGGTGTCTACATTTTACTGACCATTGCTTTCAAGAAACTTAAGTTTCTCTGAGTATTTATGCTGTTTTCCTAAACCTTAATGTTAAAGGAAAATTATTAAGTCACCATTAAAACATAAAACTGTAAGGTATGGAGTGGAACTCCCTCCCATGCCCAAGACCCTGTGCTGGGAATATTAACAACAGTTATGAATTTAACAAATTTCAATTTCTGTTTATCTGAACATTTATTTCTATTTTCAAATTAAGTGAATTTTCCAAAGATTTAGTGAGTCTTATTAATTCTTTAATTACATTTTAAAATTGTCAAAATACATCAGTATGCTTAGACATTAACTAGTCCACCAAAAACTAATTCCTATTGCTCAGTTTTCTTGTTTGTACTCTAATTTCCTTCTGGAGTACAAATTTCACTTATTTGGCCAAGAAAGCCAGACTATCTTAGATTAGACATGATGGCAGGTATGAGTGTTGGGAACAAAAGATAAAATTGGGCAGTTTTTAAGAAAATTGTTGTCAAGTCATTTCTCTAGCTTCTTCAGATCTCTTGAGACCATTAACATAAAAATTCCCCTTCATTGGTTTTGAAAAATGGAATGTGTTTTGACCATTCATGATCATAACTATCTTTTTATTAATACAAAGATAATGATTACTTAGCAGTTTTTGACTATCCAATATAAGCTTTTCTATAGTTTAAATATGGTAAGTTCTCCCATGTTTGTGTCCAGGGGTTAAAGACTCTGTTCCCAGGGTGGTACCATGAGGAGGTTGTGAGGAGTGAACGTGTGGGGGAGGCTCACAGGGATAGCAAAGCCTTCTTCTGGTCCAAGTGCAAATGTTGCCAGTGTGGACAGAAAATATCAACCACAGCTTCCTTCTCTCCAATCACTACAGCCTGAGACTGATCTTCTATAGAGAGACTCCCTAATCTGATTAGTTAAGCTGCTTGCTGTATTCAGCTGTAAGCCATAAGTCTGCCTCCTCCGCTCAGGTGAATGAAACAAACTCACTGAAGTCCTGGCTTGCTGTTGCAGTCGGTGCTCTCCATCAGAGTAAGTGTAGCCCACCGGATCCCGGCTTTTCTTTCCATAGGTCTGTCCTTTCTTCATTCCCTGCTACCCTACTCAGGTTTCCAAAAACAAGACTTACAGGATGCAGCAAAAGGTATTGTGGGCTCTGGACATGTAGAACCTCAAGACAGGTAGGTGCTCAGGTCATTGAGAATATGCCTATAAGAGGAATTACACATTCCTAGTTTGTAACATGAATAATAAAAACCCAGAGACAGATACTGGGGTTCAACCTGAAGATCAGAGAAGCAAAGCAACCAAGCTGCTAGAGAGCTCTTACCTCTACTAAATCTTTAGACTGAAAAGAGAGTGAGTTCCTGTGTCATGCGCCTTATATTTCTCTCTAGTGCTCATACTAAAGGCGTGCACTACCACCGCCTGGCCTCTATGGCTAACTAGTGTGGCTGCTTGGATTAAAGGTATGTGTACCCACTGCCTGTATGGCTGACTACTGTGTCTAGATATGCACTCTGACCTTCAGGTACGTTTTATTTGTTATATCATAAACAAAACACCATCACACTAACCTCCTCTTCCTTACTTCCTAGTTTATGAACAGGTGGGTTTATTCTCTCTCTCTCCGTTGCCATGATGCTGCCTCAAAAAGGGCCAAAGCAAAGGGGCAACTTCGTCATGGACTGGGTCAAAACAAAACTTCCCACTTTTGAGTTAACTTCTTTGAGTAATTTTCATTATAGTGATATAAAAGTTACTGACACAAGCTCATTTCTCAACTTCTATAACACACACACACACACACACACACACACACACACACACACACTGGTCTAATATACCTAACTCTAAAATTTTTGGTTTATTTGGTTACTGAAAATTATATTTCTTTTTTTGGCAACTACTAAAATATGTAATATTGACCTAAAGACACCAACAAAAACCCAATAGCAGTTTCTCACCTGCCTTTGCATAGAAAAAGTTGAGATGGCACAACTCAATGAGATCCTTCTCACTTTTAAAACCCCAAATCTGCATTTCCCTCCATCTTTTTTATAAAACTTGGTCATTATTATGTAGCTTTGTTATAATTTGTCTCATTATTTCAACATAGTAGTTCTCTAAGCAGGGTACCAAGTCTGGCAGCATCACCTAGAAACTTGGAAGAAGTTAAAATTCCTGCAAGTTAAGGAGATGGTTCAGTTGCTAATGTGCCTGTTGCTCAAGGTAAGGACCCGAATTCCTATCTTCAATACCTATGTAAAAGCTAGATGCGATGCTAGATACCTGCAACATTAGGTCTGGAGAAACAGAGAAACGGGAGAATCTCTGGAGCTTTTGAACAGCTATCCTAGCTAAATCAGTAAGTTCCTTGTTCAGCAAAAGACCCTGTCTCAAAAAAAAAGGTAGAAATTGACAAGGTGGCCCAGTGGGTAAAGGCATAGGCCTCACAAATTCTGGTAACTCACCTAAATATGGAAGGAAAGAACTAGCTCCACAAAGTTGTCCCCAGATCTTCTCACAGACACATACCATGGCATCACACACACACACACACACATACACACATACAATATATATATATATGTATACATATATATTATATATACATATCATACAGACAGCACATATTGTCAATAGAAATAAATTAAGTTAACATTTAAAATTTATATAATAAATGAAGAAGATATCTGTTATGAACCTCTGACCTCTATATGTACATATACACATATTCATGTTTACCCACATGCATGTGTACACACACACACACACACACACACATACATAGACCCCCACAAATAAATAGGTAAATGATTCTCCTGTTCCTATCTCAAACTGAGTGAAAGGGAAGTTCTGAGAACAAGATGCAGTGACCTGTGTCTTGGCAGGTTCAACTGTGTGCCATGTGACTCTGGCACAGGATAAAGTGTGATGACCCTTGCCCTAGGGAACTTAAACTTTTCTACAACCTCTTTGGTCATAAAGACGTTCCCCAAACTTTAAGATCACTAATTTTTAAAGATAAAATCAGCAGGAATAAGTTTGTTATGCTCGTAAACAATCTGTTCCAAGAGGGGTGCTAGCCCTCATGTAAGAGTATAGTTCTCCAGTCACATCACAGGAGAGGGGTACAATGAAGAAAAACAACACTCCAGCAACCAAATGACAACTTGCATCAAGAAAAATGAGTCATGGGGCTGGGGATGTGCCTCAGTGGTAGAGGGCTTGCTTAGCATGTACAAGGCCTTGGGTTCAATCCCCAGATCTGGAAGTAAAGAAGGAAGATGAGGGAGAAAGGAAGATAGGAAAGAAGAGAGGGAGGAGGGGAGAACAGAATGAAGGGAGAAAATAAGTCATTAGAGAAGATGCATAGGGAAAGGAGGTAGAGATCTTGTGCGAAAGACAAGAGTTTAAAAACTGCTAGAAAGACTATCTGCATGGGACTTCAGCAGCCCATCCCAACCTCCTCTAAAAAGCAGTCAAGCTGCTGGAGGAGATTCCCAAAGGTGCAGAAGAGAGCTACCATGAATTCTTGATTTTCAGCCTTGGTTGGATCAAGCATGAGTTTTCTTATCCCTTATTTGGTCCCTAGTCTGGTGGACCCTCTGCTCTCCAGAGAAGTTCTTTCATGTGACCTTAACTTACCAAAACTCATCACCCCACCACACAGCCCTCCTTACTTTGAAGACAAAAGAAGCCACTCAGTTTGGGTCACCTTCTACCAATTAGCAGAGCCTCTCCTCATCCACCTGAAGAAATCCCCATATCTTTGTCATTTGTCCCCTCCCTTTGTTCTTCGCCCTCTCCTATGTAAGCTCACTCCCAACCACACATCAATGGATGGGGAAGTCACTCTTGTTTTCATTATTTATTGAACTCTTAAATTGTCAATTTTATTTATTGTACCTTATATGCATGTGTGTGCACCTGAGTGTGCATAACTGTACCATATACAAGCATGAGCCCTCAGAGGTCAGAGGAGGGCTTTGGAACTGGAGACCCAGGCAGTTGTGAGATACCAAGCAGGTGCTAGCAACTTAACCCTGGTCCTTTGACAAGACAGTGTATATTCTTAACTACTGAATCATCTTTCCATCCCCAGATCCTTCCTTTTTTAAGTCAAAACAACGCTCTGCTCCATATTTCCCCCAACTACTTGTGAGTCTAATATAAAACTTATGTGGGCAGACAAAGTAGTGTAAATCTAGCACTCCAGAGGCTGAGGCAGTAAGGTAGGAAGACAGCAAATTTTCGAGGCCTCCACAGTCAACACAATAAGATCCCTTCTAAAACAAACAGACAAACAGACAGAACCACACCCTAGAAGTCTGGATGTTATTTCCAAAATTTCTGCCTATTCACTCTGGCCTGTCGTGTGGCCTGATCACTGGAAAGCAAGACTAAGCAGACACAGTCCCTCCCCTCACACAGGTCACTCTTCCTTGAGCCATTACTGTGTTTTAGTCCTTCTTTTCCAGAGCAAACGCTCTGAGCTTTGAAGCCTCCCCTCTCTCAGCTTTGTCCTGAAGGCCTGAGGGAAGATGGGGGTCTCCCTCCTTTGATTCTGAGCTTCCTGCTTCCATTGCTGCTTCCTCCTCACAAATCCTCCTACAGAGGGATGGAGCATGAGAGAGGAGAGGCAAGGCAGGGGAGCTCTTACTTGGCAGGTAGGGCATATATCTAAAGCAGCACTCCTTCATCCACAGGAGATACATGCCAAGACCCCCCAGCGGTTGACTGAACCACTGAAAGACCAGAGCCTCTGTAGCTATAATTTTCTGTGTAAACAACCAAGGTTGGCGCTTAATTCAGAAAGTGGGTATTGAAAAGTGTGAACAGCAATGAGCATCAAATAGAAAAATTATAATTATATTAATAATCAAGGTAAATCTTGGTCTTTTTGGACCACAGTTAGCCATAGGTGGCTGAAGTTACAAAGAAAAAAAAAAAAAACAATGGATGAGGGGCGGCCACTCTGCTAGTCCCTGTAAGACTGTAGTATCAGAATTCAGCTGCCGTTCAGGTCACAGTACCTGCAGCAACCCTTCCCCTTTTACAGACTAAAAACACCTACTAGGACATTGCCTGCGAATCTCCAACTAGCAGACTTACAGGTGCCAGGGATTCTCAAGGAAATGAATTTACATTAAAGAAAGTGTGCATCCTTGCTCCTATCCTTTTTCTGCCTCCTGCAGGAATTCCTGGGAAGGAACAAACCCTGCTATGCAACCACCCCCATCCTCAGAAATGGGAAGAGACTCCCACTTCAGCCACGTGGGCCCTGATTTCCTGTCTTTACAGTCCCTGCCATGCTGCCTGTCTTTGGTGTTGGGCCTTGAACTCTTTTCATATCTCCTGCCATGCTGTTTTTTGTCTGTCCATGGCATTAATAGCACCCACTCCTTCCCCCCAATGATTCATCTCAGGGTTCCTCTTGAATGCCCATCTGAGGCCTTCTAGTCTCTGGTCCTTGGACACGCAAAACTACTGAGTGTCTTCTTGGTATCTGTGTGTGCTGGCTTCTCAGCTGTGTGCCTCTCACAGACTTTTGAGTCAGGCTTCCTCGAGCCACTTTGTGTTCCTGACATAGCAATCCACAGAGATTATCTTGTCTCTCTGTTGCGATCTCCCACCCTGCAGGCAGCCCTCCCATGTAAGTCCACTTCATTATGACTCTGGACATTTATCTCCATCTCTATGGAGGTCTTAGAAACCCTCAATGACCCGGCCCCCATTCAGAAAAGGAAAATAAATGAAGGCCGGATAAATATAAACCAAAAGAAAACAACATTTTAATGAATCAACGTGCTGGCAATAAAGTGAGGAGTCTATCTCACTTTGAAACTTGGAACCATCACAGAGTTTCCGGTTTCAAAGTAAGACACGGAGCCTGGGAACCACAGAAAGTAACCAAGATCCAAACCCTTCTTCTGAAGCTATGGACTGAACTCTGATGACCTTTCCTTTCCATCTGAGAGCTACACAGTGACATGAGAAACAGGAAATTAAGCCTTGAGCCCACCCAAGGTGAAGAGACGGCCACATAGAGCGAGGTCTGCAAGGCCACATCTTTCTAGGCTGAGACCAGGAGCAAACTCGGTGAAGAAAGGGAAAGTTAAAAACATGCCTGTCTTAACTACAATCCCCTCTTGTGCACAGATGTATTGATATTTTGAACACAGACAATTTTAATTCAATCTGCCCTTAAATCCACCATGTCCCTAGGCAACTGGTACCCCCACCACCACCACCCAATAATAAATTCCCATAGACTCTCAAAAAGAACACAACTTCAATACAAGTCTCAAAAAAAAAAAATCCCAACAAAGTTCCAAGGAGCATAAACACAGAAGGGAACATGGTACTGTTAAATTGAATTAAGTTTGGCTAAAAGCCACTTCCACCTATATTTTAATTTTAGCCTAGAGGTTTCGCTGTGCGCCCTGCTCTGTAACTTAGCATGTAATGAGTTTGCATTAATGATAAGAGGACTGTGCCCAAGCTAGAAGTAGAAGCAGTTGCGTCTCAGCCAATCAGAGCCAATCAGAGCTGCTAGCCAATCATAGTCTGAAAGCAGCCATATACAACAAGTGCTAGCGGCAGCCAATCAGGCTATTTCTGAATATATTTGTTTTTTTCTGGCTATAAAGAAGCCTGCACATTCTGAACTGTTTTCAGTCTGAACTGCTGTATTCATAAAGTATGTCCTTGCATAAATAAATTCTACTAAATTGAATTTACCTGACTTTAAAATTTGTATGTATATGTAATGTATGTGTGTATGTGTGCATGTGTAGTGTGCACGTGTGTGTGGAGGCCAGAGACTGACTTTCGGGTTTCTTCCTCAATTACTCTACCCTTTATATTTTAGGGCAGGGTCTCACACTTGAAGTCAGAGCTCACCATTCAGCTGGTTTAGCTAGCCATATTCTCCTTGGGAATTCTGTCATGGCCTCCCAAGTGATAAGACTACAATGGTCCTTATGTGGGTGCTGAGGATCTGGATCATGAATGATCTTCACACTTAAGCATTTTACTCACTAAACTATCTCCACAGTTCCCTGAAATTTTAATTTTTAATATCATCATAAACAATATCAGAGCACACCTCCACAATAACATTCACACAGACACATATATTGCAGACTGAGGCTGCTGGAAGGAGTCAAAAGACCAAACGTTGGGATATCGGTTGTTTGTTAAGATAAACAATGTGGAAAGGAAGAGAGAGGAAGCAAGACTAAGCAGAAGGAGAAAGTGAACAGCAATGAAGCTGTAGCAAAATCCATGCAGCCTAGCAGTGAAGAAGACTGGTGAGAAAACTGTCTATGGGATGTCCAACACTGGGCCACGATGGCCTTGAGAATCTCACCTAGGCCCTGGTTGCAAGCTACCTTTGATATGACCAAAGAGGTAGCTCTCTGAAAGTAAAGGGTGTTTACTGAGCTTTCTCTCCAGTGCTAGGAATCAAATTTATCCTTAAAGAGGAATGTAGGTGGTGTGCCTCTGTGTCTGGTAGAGGAATGATAAACAAATAGCACGATCAATGAGGCCAAGGTTTTAAGCATAAAAACACAAGAAAAAACACAAAATAAAATTTAACAAATCTGCGATTCTTATATACTATTTTGGAAATGAACAAGTACATTTTTATATAAAGTTTGGAAAGCTAGGGTCACAGCCAGAAAGAAAAGGCCCAAACCTTCAAAGAGCTGAGTGTGGTGGCATGTGCCTGTCATCTCAACATGCAAGAGGCTGAGGAAAAATTCCAAGTTCTCAGCCAGCATGAGCTACACAGTGAATTAGTCCTATACCAGCCAGGCTTCCATAAGGAGACACTTTACAAAACCCAAACCCAAACAAAGCTAATATAACCATAAAGGGAAGAAATTACACGGAAGTTTAACTCATCAACAATAATCAAAACAAGAATGAGGGAGGATTCTCCTCAGTGTGCTGAGAGGAAATTAGTGTCATGTTTATTCAAATCCTTTTTCGGGAATGACGAGAAGATGAACTTCTCAAACGGTTCATTCTGGAAAACGTTTTTTACTGTGACATACCCTTACCAGCAGAAATGTGAAAGAGCACAGAAGCACACTCTCAGCTGAAGGAGAGCAATGAGTTTTGAAACCCTAAAATTCAGAACTTTATATCAAAGAACTTCTTGAAGAGAGTGCGAAGATAAGGGAGAGGTTGGAAGAAGACACTCCCAGCCTACACAGCTCACACAGCTTGCCAGCCAAGTGCCCCACTGACTGATAAAACCTTGCAATACAAATGACGAGCAGGATAGAAAATTCCAATGGGCTCTAAACGTATTTTCAGATTCTCAAGCTTAGGAGCAATACAGGACATGAAGTGACTAAAATGTCAAACTTGTGGAAGTTTGATGACAGCCAATGCTGGCTGCGGGAGAGGCAGTTGGGACTTCGCACACTGTTGTAGGGAGTGTGGTCTCAGACTGGGATGCTGTGAATGAGAGGGAAGGGATCGTCTTAGGTTGGGAAGTTTGAGACTGTCTCTTTCAAAAACGTTAGCTGAGGTTGAAAACTGAGATGAAGTTGGTCACATCAAGTAATTCTAGGAAACAATTTGTGAGAAAAAAATAAGCAAGTGGTAAACGGCTTGGCGTGTTTGAGGGATTGAACACCAGCCATTGTGGCTGGGGCAGAAGGAGTAAGAGACACACAGTCAGAACAGCACAGGATGAGGCTGAAGAGGCAGATGGGGTCAGTCATGGTCATGATCTTTTTCAGATTGTTCTGTGAACTTTTATTATAATCCCCAAACCAATGAGAAGCCATTAAAAGGAGCGACACTTTCGTATTTGCATTTTCCAAAGAGCACTCTGGTCAACACTAGAGGAAGTGTATTGCGTGTGTGTGTGCATGTGTGTGAATATGCACGTGTGTTCCTGTGCATGCATGTGTGTGTACATGTAAGAGTAAACATAGAAAAACTCCCTTCTGCCTAATCCAAGGCATTAGTAATGGTGGCACAGTCTACAGGGCAGTGAGCTAATTACGAATATTCAGAACGTTGTTAGCTGACCTTGGGGGTTTGTTCAGGATAGTGAGGGAATAAAACTTAAAGAAGTACTCCTCTAGTGTCAGAGTCTGGTTTGTAAAGCCAACGGTGTGGTGTCTCCCTCCACTAAGTTGAGACGCACTGGAAGATGACACCGAGTTCAGTTAGAAAGGTGTTGATTCTGTGATGTTAATTGGCTATGTAGGTGCTCATTTCAGATGTGCTTGATGAATAAATCTAGATTCACTGGTGTCCTGGCACTCCTGAGGCTGATGCATGGGGCCAGCTGTCGCCTCTCTTCCTAGTTCTGCATGCCGGTTATTGCATGAGCACACTGGTCTCATCGGGGAGATTATCTATACCCTCGAATTTGGCAAAGGAGACAGTTCGTGGAGGTGTGATGCCTTCTCCTCTGCAGGCTGATTTGCTCCCTGTTGACCAGCACACCATTCTGGCAGCAGGGGTAACAGGTTTCAGTGTCATTGGGCAGCCACTGGAAGTTCTCAGCTGTGCTTCAGTAAGAAGTAGGAATTCATTTTTCACACAGAGCTGAAGGTCTTAGCATGGAGTTTGCTCATGCCCGCCCCATAAAACGGCCGCTTATTGACACATGAATGGCTGCCAGATGCTCTGTACAGGTTGGGAATAATTTTATTAGAAAAGAAACGTTGTCAAAGAAACTTCGTTCTCCTGTTTGGGGCCTCGGTGATGTGACAGGAATGTAAAAAAGTGTTAGGGGTCTACACGCAAGTTCCATTTACTGCCTTTGGAACCTGTGTGCCTGTGTCTCTTGGAGTCCTGTGGCCTGGTGCTAGTTCTGCACGCACACCAGCACCAGGTGGCAGACCTCGTGCACACCTAGCCCCACCTGACCTTCCATACAGGCATAAGCAAGCAGACACAAGCGAAAAAGTCCTGCCAGCAGCCTTCTTTCCACCCACAGAACCACGCTCTTCCAGAAGCACATGGAAGCAGAGTTTAAGAAAATACAGTGGTCAAGGTGTTGGACAACTGGAGCACGACATGTGGCTAATACCGCCGGGGGGCAGGGTGGGGGGAGCGGGCAGGGCCTGTGGAAGCACCAGACCTACATGGTCTGGTAGCAGCAGCACCAGTCAGTCCCGCATGCCTCTCTGGAGTCAGCAGTTAGAATAATGGACAAGAGTACTTTCCTCTGGCTTCAGATTTTACACTTCCTCAAGCAGTTTTCCATTTGTTTTTTCCATTAGCGCTATAGAGCAAGCACAAGTATGGCCCCCTATTTTACAAATGTGGTAGCTAAGATCCAGAAAGTCTTGCGAGTGCTTCGTTCCAGTCCCTTTCAGTTAACATGGACCACCCAGCAACGCTGTACTAGGACTGGGTAAAATTCACCCCAAGTATTTTCCATTCATCTTCTCTCCAACATCTTACTTACTGTTGGCATCTCTGGTTTCCTAGCCTCTCTAATTTCCCCTCCCTTCTGTTAGTTCCAGGAAATGGCTTATATATTTGCACACACAACATAATGTATTATTCTAGATGTAGTTGTATCTATTTAGTAACAGTAGACATTTCACCTGGTGAAACATCTGAACACACAGGCTGTTTTTCAATAAATTCCTAAGTAGAATTCCGAGCAATGGCCATCTATGTTCATGTGTACCCTTTAAAGTATTTTGAGGACTGGGATGATGGCCCAATGAATAAAGCAGTTGCCACACAAGTGTGAGTATTGGTATAGACGGAAGTTTCTGTCCCACCCAGACCCGCAGCCATTCAGTCCCAAAGAAACACAGAGACTTATATTAATTATAAACTGTTTGGCCTGTTAGCTCAGGCTTATTATTAACTAGTTCTTACAACTTAAATTAGCCCATACTTCTTGTCTATGTTTAGCCACATGGCTTTTCTCAGTAAGGCATTCTCATCTTGCTTCCTCTGCATCTAGTTGGTGACTGTGTCTCTGCCTTTCCCCTTCCCAAAATGCTCTTAGTCTGCTCATCCCACCTATACTTCCTGCCTAGCTACTGGCCAATCAGAGTTTTATTAAACTAATATGAGTGACAAATCCTTACATAGTTAAATAATTATTCTGCAACACACACAACTGTAATACATCTTTACTTAGTTAAAAAATATTATATCCCACAACAGTCAGATACTTCCCTTAAATCTTAGATGGAGCCCTGGGAGGTAGCTATAGTTGTAAAATGTACAGTGACTACAGTATTCACTCTCCAAGATGACCCCACCCATCCTTGTCTCCTGTTACTCAATCTCTTGCGTAGTTTCCTGTCGTCCTGAGCAGGGCTTACTTGTGTAAACAACAAGATATTTCCAGAAAAGCACGATTTCTAAGGTCATATAATGAGAGAATGAGGTATCTTCCTTGATCTCTTCTGTACAGCTCACTCACTGTAAGTGACATCAGCACCATGCTGGGAAAATACTCATGGAGCTCCATAGACAGTGTGACATGAGAAGAACCAAGGGTGCCATCTTACATGGAGACCCTCCAGCTCTTGCCCAGCCTGGAGATGACCATAGCCCCATCATGTGGGATTCTCCTCTGTCTGCTATGAATATATCTTATTACCGTTGGTTAATAAAGAAGTTGCTTCAGCCTATAGCAGGGCAGAATATAGCAAGCCTGGAAGAGAGAGAGAGAGAGAGAGTAGGTGGAGTCAGAGAGATACCTTGTAGCTGCTGAAGGAGACAGATGCCCAGAACTTTACCCAGTAAGCCATAGCACTGTGGTGATACGCAGATTAATAGAAATGGGTTAATTTAGGATGTAAGAGCTAGCTAGAAATATGCATGAGGCATTGGCCAAACAGTGTTGTAATTAACATAGTTTTTGTGTGATTCTTCAGGTCTGGGCAGCCAGGAACAAATGAGCAGTCTCCGACCTCAAAAGCTAACCACCCACCTCATAAAAGAATATGATTGGAGTTATTCAGCTACACTGCTCTTCAGTCCTGATTCACAGACGACAAATCAAGACAAAGTTTCTGGAGTCAGAAACATTAGCTGTTAAGAACACTGGCTTCTCTTCCAGAGGACCAAGGTTCAGTTCCCAGCACCCACATAGCAGCTCACAACTGTCTGTAATGACAGTCCCAAGGTTGTCTGACACCCTCTTCTGGACTCCAAGGACACTGTAAGCACGTGGTACAGTCCTGCATGCAGGCAAATAGCCTCACACATAGAGTGAAAATAAATGCATCTTTAAAAAATGAGTTTTAGTCATTGATTAAGTCACCAAGCTTTGAAATAATCAGCATAACAGTGACTAACTAACATATTGGCTTTAAATCAAACAACAAAACTTTAATCCAGACCCTTGGAAACATATCTGATCTCTTAATTTTTAATTCTTTAAAATAGAAATATAGTATCTACCTCAACACGTCTCTTTAGCAAATGTAATCATACAACACAGAAATGCTTGATACACAGTCAGTGTTTCTGGCGTAACTGATTCGTTTCTGTTTACACAGAACTTTCTTGCTTGTAGCACTGAAAATCCAACCTCTAGGGAACGTCCTTAGCCCATGCAGACAACAACAACTAGTCATCCTTGAATTTGCTTAAAATCCAGTGACAGTGGGAGATGCCAGTGGCAGATAAGAAAACAAGAACTCTGGGTACCAGGTGGACAAAATTCATGCCTGATTGGTCTGACATTCAGAGAGATGCAGGTTGCAGGATTTCTTTGCCATATCTCTGGAGCCCGAATCCTACTTGTTGACTTATTTCTTAGACATGCTCCAGGACTTAAGAAACTCCCAGTCTTCTGGGAGGCTCTCCTGGCTTTACAATGGGGTCACATGGTGGGCACACCAGGCCTATCTGCAGCCATTTTTCTCAAAGGATGCAAGAGAGCTTGATCTAGAAGCTAGATAGATCCAGAACATCCTACTAAGCAATCAAGGATCTGGAGATATGGGGGAGGCACCACAGCTCCACAAATGAGAAAGTGCCTACACCAGCCCTCATTTGACCTCAAGAGACCTTCACCAGGCAGGGTCCTGACAGTCCCTAGTGGGCCTCCAGAGAAACCCAAGTATGTCTCAGACTCCACAAAGCCTACCACCCTTAGGTGACCTCTTTCAGGTCTACATAGAGTTCATGTTTCTCCTCTATTCCTCTCTGAGCATCCTTACAAATGCACACAGAAGTGACTTAAGGGAAGAAAGGTTCGTTTTGGCTCAACACAGACAACCATGGCAGCTAAGTTGGTTCATCTTTGGCAGCAGGAACTTGTGATACAATTTGTTCATATCTCAGTGGATTGGGAAATGGATGGATCAGAAGTAGGACCAAGTTATAACCCTCAAGACCCACCCCTAGTACCCTACGGCTGCCAGTTAGAGCCTACTTTCAAAACACTCTACCACTTCCCAAACTAGCCTCAACAGCTGGAGACCAAGTATTTAAATACATGGGGCTGTGGGGAATATATCATATTCAAACCATAACAAACGCACTACCAGCTCTTTCTCATCCTTCAGGTCCATGTCATGGATAAACTCCCTGGTAGAAAGTTCTGCAGACTTCAAGGAGCCGTTCTTGTGCCCGATGCCTACCTTGGTATTGCTCCTGCTGCCAAGTCTTCCTCTCTGACTGTTCCACCAACAAACAGCAGGGTACAGAAGCCTGTGACTGTTCTCATTCAGCCCTCTCTCCACAGTGCCCCATGATGGTACCTACCACATAATAAAAACTCACTAAGTACCCACTAGTTAAATGAGTAAACATGCTTCTACTTTGTTTAATTTTTTCCGAAGCCAGACATTTGGGGAGCAAAGCAAAATGTGCGAATGGTATAGTTGGCTCAGCTGATGAGCTGAGCCAGCGAATGGAAAGCAGGGCAGGGACTCCAGAGCTCTTCCTTGTCCGGGACACCCAGAGGTAGATCACAAGCAAAAGGCTACCCTGTAGCACTGGAAACACCTGTCCTCGGAAAAAGCCCGGGGTGGTGATAACTCATAGGGAGCATCCTGCCGTCTGTCTCCAATGATTGTTTAAGAAGTCAGAGAGAAAAGGACCAAGTCTTGAACTTTTCTGCTTTCTTTTAGAAACAGTATGACAGAGCAGGACAGGTCTCTGACGAAGTCCAGTACCCACAGTTCTCCCCAGCAGAGCATCCGCTCTCAGCTACTGCATGACCCACCTGCAGCCACAACCCCGGGGAGTCAGGCAGGCTGGGTGACACACCAGAGAATGATTAGCAGGCAGATGCTGAAGCAGCTGGCCCTCTGGATGATCGGAGGCATGAGTGAGCACGCGTGCTGTAGCAGAGGCCTGTGGCTGGATGCCAAGGACTCCTACTTCATGTATCACGTGTCTGGTTGAAGACAAGGGGAAGAATATCTTTCAGAAATCTCCGTCACCCGACATCTGGTTTAGTGCTCTTTGCTGTAGCCCAAATAAAGTGACTTGCTACTTTTAAATCAGGTCAAAGTAAGTAGAAGGGAAAGATGTTGTAATAAGAACTTCATTCCATCTGGTAAACCAGAAAAAGGGCAAGGAAATGAGGAAGCCTTAGAAACAGGAGCTGGGCTTGAATGGGCAGCCCGCAGTCCATTCAGGGGGAGTAACTAGCGAAACAGCCTCTGCCGCAGCTTGTCTGCCGAGGTGCTCAGCGAGTGGGAAGCAGCTCCACACTCTCAAGTGTGTTGCACTGGAATTTGCTGTTATTTGGAAGCAAAACAAGAGGCTGTGGTTCTCCAATCCAGGCTCATTACCAAGGCGCATAGTGTTAGACCAATAGGCTGCAGCTGTCCCTGGCTAAGCCAAAGGCTCTAACAGTAGTTGGATGTCCTCACCCATTTACATATATTCACTACTGTGATAATTGTGACAAAACTCTAAGGAGGTGTTATCATGTCTACTTCATGCCTTAGAAATATGTCTACACAACTAGCGTATTTCCAAGCCACCAACCAAACCCACGGCCCCACCCTTTGCGCTATAGATTCCATATTGCCTTCTGCTTTCACCAACACGTCGCCATCTTATGCCACTTTTTACATAGGGCTGTGTGACTTTGGTTTCTAGTTCCAACTGGGATTCCACTGGGCCTGCTGGATCCCAGTCACAGCAGGCTGTGACTGGACCACTCCCAGCAAGAATAAGCCTCCCAGCGAACCATACTTCAATTCGCCATCCTGCCTGCTGGGCTGTTGGGATTTAGTACATTTTCCACAAGATGGAGCATCAAGGTAACTGCATAAAACTCACACTCACTTAGCCTTCTTTTTCTTTCAAATTTGAAAAACCCAATTCCCCATCTCCTCACAGAGCCTCGTCTGGAATTAACCAGACAGTGATCTCCTTACATTATAGAGTGGGTGCGGAGTTACGGACGTGAATTGAATTCACAGTGGTAGCCTTTGCTTGCCAGGAAACTCATCCAACCGAGGTTGGAAAACCAATCCTCAAATCTTGGGTATTAATTGGACCCTTGGCCAATGCAATCATTCTATCAGCCAATTAAGGTCCTTGGAGCGAGAGTCCGCCGTCATCCAGAGCCAGCCCCAAGCCCTCGACTTTGCCCCTCTGTCTCCAGTGACTCCAGTTTCCTTTCTTCAGTCTGTGGGCAAAAATTAAAGAGTTGTTAAAGCTGCCCCGGACCCAGCTGCCCAAGAATATTTTTTTAATTTATTTATGTTTTAGAAGACAATCTTTTCTCATTTTACATACCAATCCCAGTTCCCACTCCCTCCTCTCCTCCCACTGGAGAGATGGCTCAGCTGTTAATGGCTAGACTCACAACCAAAAATACAAGAATATTTTTCAAAAGAAGCCACAGCTAGTTTGTTGGAAGTTGTGACGTGTTTGTGAGTATGCATCAAGGCTCCTAAAAGGGTTTGGGTTCTTCTAGAACAGGACGAAGAAAAACGGGGAGACGAGGGAGTAAGGATTTCAGAAGACAGTTGATGGGTTGATGTAGCACAGACATGACAGCTTTCAGCTCCCCCGACTCTGCATCCTAGCCAGGGAGAGAACTCAGGTCTTCCTGTCAGCTAAGGGGGTGCTGGACCACTGAGTCACACTCTTCTCCCTCTTCCTTTCCCTTACAGAGAGTAGGCCTCAGGGCCTGTGATCTTGCTGTTTCCAGCCTCTCGTGGCTGGCAAGACCTCATGACATATTTCCAGTAATGTTGCTCCTCTCTCATTGAAAAGACACAAAGGAATGCTGTAGCATCCTCTGGCCACAGATTAAAATCCAGACTCCATCATGTTCTGGTTATAAAACCCTGAGCAAGGAAATTAAATTCTCCAAACTCCTGTTCTATGAACTTTAGGTTGCCAAAAAGCCCAAATGAAAACGACTTGACACATTTAACATATATAACTTATATATGCAATAAAGTTAGTAGCTATTATTCTCTTAGAGTCATTTTTCTAAATCCTCCCAAACTCAGACTCTTCTCTATTAAAGAGAAGTCATAAAGCAGGCATTTCTGTGAGCTCCACCTTAAAATAATTGCTTTCTAACTTGGAGCAGTGCAGTTTCAAGTTAGCATGAAGAAGAGCAGGGGAACCTCTGTGAGAGACACCCGGGAGAGTGTCAGAGAGTGGACCTTAGATTCCAGCTGCTCCCCACTGGGCTTCCCCTGAGAATTCTTATGTGACCCCATGCTATACAATTATATAAAATAAGTACATAAAGCAGACATTTACTGATAATAATTGACTAAGAAATTGAAATGATTTGGGGGTATACGTGTGATTTTACCATCTATTAAAGATGAAAGCATTTTTTCATGTGATGGAGATAGGGAGAGCTATTTATTTTTACATAAAAATGACATGTTGGTTAAGTGTTTAATGGTACAAGATGCAGAGCATCTTCAACAGTTTTCATTGCCAATCAAATTTGGATTTTTTTATTTTTTTAGTCATCAGTGAGTGCTGAGAAAATGCTGTTTAACTTATATATATAATATTAAATAAATAAATATGAAGTATGTTTAGGGCCATTTCAGAAATTGCCAGAATTCCGTCTTAATCCCAAGCCAAAATTAAGTTAGCGGGTTTTTAAAATGAAACTTAAGTTAGCAAATCAAATGGTTCCTAAAATCAAATTTCCTAACACAATACAATCCAAAGATACAATAATACTTACAAGTTGAGAGGTGATGTTAGAAAATACAAAAAGCTTTGTTTTCTGGAATTAAATCATTGTGTTTTTGTAAGAGCAGAACTTTTTGTACATACAGTTAAACACTGCGCTTCACAATATACAAGCACAAATCTGAGTCACAGTGTTCCAAGCACTGTTCTTTGGGGTTGTGTAGTGTGGCATGTGCAAAACAGAGTGTGTGTGCTGTCTGTTGTGAACCAAGACTACAGTGAAGTCCTACATGGAACATGGACAAGCCTTGCCAGAAACACCTTGAATTCATTTTAGATCATTGCCTGATCAGAAGCAAAAAAAAAAAAACAAAACAAAACAGCAACAACAACAACAAAAAACCAAAAAAAACCCAGCAAAACAAAACAAAATAACTGAGATATATACAGTCACCCTCAGGTACATAAATCAGGAAGTTTCCTTTGATATATGAGCAGAGAAGTACAGAAATAATGCAATCATACTAGTTTTGGCCAAAGAGACTATGCTCACTTGAAGTACTCCAATCATCGAGTGGAAAGTGAAAGCTTTTTATGGATTTTATTATCTGAGAACTGGCTTCAGGCCCCAAGAGCATCTGAAACATTGAAATGATTTCCCAATAGCACACAGTCCATACGGCAGCCACAGATGCAATATGCACCAGTAGATAATAGGACTGGCCTGACATGAAGCTAGGGGAATGGTGCCCATGATGATTATCAACATAAGGCTCACCGAAACAAGGAGCCATGAGCTGACTAAATGATGGTACCACTGGGCACTGTGTCAGTGTGGTCTGCATATCTGGAACAAAGTTGGGTACATGCAAAAGCCCAGAAATACTTTTTGCTTAGACTTCTCTGACATTATCTCTGATGGTTATCCAGAATTGTGGATGGTTGACTTTGCCCAAGAATAACTGAGTGATTACCACCATGAAAATTCGTGAAATAACCTTGGAGTTCTTCACTTCTGAACAAACATGAGGATTCTCATGGAGAAAAATCATCTCTGACCGTTTCACCTATGTTCTCTTCCTTGCATCTACCCTGACCATCTAATCAATCCTGACGACGTAATTTATTTACTATGAGGTCAAAGTCATATGCCAAAATCTTCAGGGGTTTTGTCAGAAAAGAGCAATTTTTCTTCAAGGCAAAGAGACCTAACAAAGCAGACTGAAAATTATAAACTCCAGTATAGGGAGTTCATCGGTGTGCCGAGCATGGCCCTGAGCTGGTCCTTTAACTATGTCTGCCGCGTGCAGTTGCTCATCATTATTGGCCACGTCTGCAGCTAGGCTAGGATCCTCCCACTATTCCTCCACTGATTCACCACTGAGGATTCTTTCAAGGGACCCTGTCACATCTACTTCACCATAATCCTGGGAATTGTCCATGTGACGTCTGTAAGCTCAATACATACCCAGATATCTAGGGCAGGATTTTGTTCCAGGAGACATACATTCAGGGTATCTAAAATTTAGAACCGTGACTGTTCCATTTAAAACCTATCATACTTGCAAGCTGATAATTCATTAATTCCTTTAGAGGTAGAGGAATAATAACATTAATAAAATAAAAACGATAACGAAATAACGAAAGAGGCTGTTCCTCACCTATACCCACCGTGTCAAGGTCTGTAAGTAAGTGTCTTAATTTGCTTTCTATTGCTGTGGTAAATACTATAACCAAAAGCAATTTGGAGAGAAAGGAGTTTGCTTGGCTTACATGTCTCTGACTCAAGCAGAAGTAGGGGCATGAACCCTGAAGAAAGACTGCTTACTGGCTTGATTTCCATGGCTTTCCTCATAAACCCAAGATCAGTTGCCCAGAGACCACACTGCTCACAGTGGGCTGGGCCCTCTCACATCAATCATTAATCAAGAAAATATCCCCATAGACCTGCCCAGTCTAATAGAGACATCTCAATTCAGAGTCCCTCTTCCGAGATGACTCCAGTTTGTGTCAAGTTGACAACAAACTAAACCAGCACCAGGAGGCAGTCAAAACATCACAAAGTCTTGATGTCTGCTTGGTGCTGTCTACCCTCATCTCCATACTGTTGCCCAGACTTCTCATATCCTTCGTATTCAGAGCACAATCTGGACCCAGGTCCCAGGACTGAGAAGAAAAGCAAAGGGTAGTGATTATCATCTCTATGACTACGATCCAACAGTGGCTCCCAAGCACTCTACAAGACCCATATCCATCTTTTATCTTTTCTAAAATGCCTTGGGCTTCAGCAGATTGACCCAATTTTCCATTAAAAACAAAAACAAATAGCAACAACAAAAAAACTAACCGCTAAGAATAAGAACAAACCAACTCCCTTGCCCCAACACAAAATCATGTGCCATACACACTATGGAAGAAAGAGAGCTGCCTCTAAAGATATCCTGAGGTCATTCCGGGTCATCTAAGACAGCCCGAAATGAGTTTTTTGGCTCAAGCCTCACCCTTGGGAGTGGCACTCATTTCTTAGTCTGTGGCACTTCCTTCCTCCCTTGTGGAGTCTTTTGAGGACACTTCATGGAAGGTAAGTTTCCTTTCATTGAGGGCATCCTGAGTCCTGAGAGTTGGGTGAGAACACGGAAGGACTCGGCAATGACAGCACCTGGTACATAGAGTGTCAGCCCCTCAAACCACTTTCCACCACAGCATCAGATGTAATTCAGAAGCACAGATGTGTGCCTGGTCCTGGACAGATGCAAATGTTGCCCTTCCTGGCATCTCTTCTTGCATTTAACTCCCTCCTCCTCACAGGCATCATCTCTCTTCCCCAGACCAAAACAAAGGACTGGGTAGTGCCCTCTTCATTGACATGAGCTCCTCCACCCTGGAGAGCGCTCACAGTGCAGTGACCGCTGTTAAAGAGTGTGGTGAGAATTGGGCAAGAGACCTGATGCTGTCATCCTGGCTTTTTTTCAGGCTGTGGCTGGAAATTCTAGAGAGTGATTATTCCATGAAACCATGCATTATGATAAGTGCTACAATAATGCTCAAAAGCAAGATGGAGCAAGAGAGAAAAGTGTATACTTTCCTTGATCACCTACTATGTGCCTTGTCCTTTAGACACATTCCTTCAAAGCCTTCCTGTCTTATTCATATTACCATCCATTTGCTAGACAAGAATGAATGATCCTACGATACACTAAACCCAGGAGGACACTAGAGGTGTTGAGGGGTAAGGGGGTGGGGAAGAGCTCAGGGACAGGCGAGAGATGACCAGTAGGTACTCCAGGGTGTTGGCTAGGGGATTTGAGGTGGCTTCTAAATACTCATTGAAAGAAGAAGTAGGTCACTGGTACCAAGCCCTTGGGGAGGGGCTGCAGTCTGTGGCTCCTTTCATGTTGCTTCTTGTCACCATGAAATGAAGAACTGTGTACCACATGCTCCTTACATAATTTCTTTCCCAAGCACACAGAACCACACAGCAGACTGAACCCTTTAAAACTCTGGACCAAAATAAGGCCTTTTCCCCTTAGGTTGTCAGGCATTTTGGTTGCAATGCTTGGAAGTTAACATGACTACCTTCACGGAGTAGAAATCTGTTGTCTCTGAGCCCAGAAATCACCTAGTAGGCAGAGTCTCGCTGCCTCAGAAACCTTAGGAAAGGTCTGTCCTTTCTTGTTTTTTGGTGGATGTAACCCCTGTGTGTCTCTTAGCTTGAGGTTACATCAACTCCCATCTGCCTCCTCTGTGTCTGGCTGTCCCTTCCCTGCATAGCTCTTACAAGGTTATTTGTCATTAGATTTAAGATCCATACACCTCATCCAGAATGTTCTCATCTCCAGACCCATGACTTGATCATATCTGCAAAGACCCTTTGGTCACATTTACGGGCTCCAGGGATCAAGGATTCATGTTTCTTTCTTTTTTTTTTTTTTTGACTCTGTGTATACGTGGGGGTGGGGAGGTCACCATGCGGCACATTCCAGGTAGACAAACAATAATAGATAGGCCTTCTGTATATATATTGCGTTTTATTAAATTTCGCCCAGTGTCCAGCTTTCCTTTTCTTCCCCTTAGCTTTGTCACCGTTGCAACTTAAGCACCTGCGAGCCACTCGGGTTCATTTCACCATATCACGTTGGGTCACAAGCTCACGAAAGACCACATTTGTAAAAAGATAATTGCCAAACCAGATGCCAGAACTTCAGTAAGACACCCTATAATTCAAATCATGAGCCCCCCGGGCTGCATTTTAAGAAGGCCGGTCCTATAATAACCGTATTGTGTGCAGCTCCCCGTGGCCTTCCACATGCATAGGTACACGAAGGCCCCATCACCTGGAAGCAGCTGGCTCTCTAGAACCTGTTCAAGTGGACGTGCAGAGAGTGAGTGCTTGCTGGAAATGTTTTTCTGCCAAGAAATAATCACCATGCCCACATACCTAAGTGTCTGTGGTCCCTGTGTTCACATAAGGTATGTCTGTCGAAAAGAGGTACTTTGGAAGAGCATCTTCCTTTCTTTAAAACGGCATTGCTCATTGCTGAGAAAGTTCCATAAAACAAAATTTACTTGCAACAGCAAAGAGGGAAAACTAAAGATTTCTTTTCTGCTTAGTTTCCCAAATGCAAATCTCTGAAAGAATGCGTTTAGTTCTCCCTGCCTTCCAGATTCGTCAGAGTGGGTATTTGCACCTGGATTAAATAGCGGTCCTGCTGGCACACGTTGGACCTTGCCCCAGAGAGACAGGAGAAAGTGCAAAGGCTGAAAAAGAAAGGGAAGCTGTTGTTGTTTTAGATTTAGAGCAGGAAGATGTTTACATACACAGTAGTTAGGCATAGCCAGTATGTTTCTCATTTTAATCAATCAAACAGCACTCATTTGAAACATCACATTTTTCTTCCTTTCGGCAAAAATTCTGTGATTCTGCCGATAAGAAAACAAATAGTCCCTGCTTACACGTTGCCACCAGCCAGCCACATTCCCGTCCATGTGCCAAAATTCGAGAGAAATTACCATTTTTATTTTTACAAGGAACTAATTCAGCCACTGTCCAACATCTGTTTAGCCACATTGCGTGGAACATGCTTGGCCCTGTGACAGAGGTGGACCTTCCACAGCCCCTCTCTTGTAGGACACTCTCTGGCATCTGGCTTGTGTCTGCTTGGTAGCAAAAGTTTCTGCCTTATTTTATTTTTCATTTTATACAAATGCTTTTAGTTTCCCCAGATGTACTACATATTTCTTATTCAATATGCATGTGTGCATATCTGTGTGTGCATGTGTGTGTTTACGTGTGTGTGTGTGTGTGTGTGTGCATGCATGTATATGATTAAGGTCGCATGAAGTTTCACATTTACCCCTACACTTACTGATATTACCACAAAGAGTAAGGAAATATTTCATGTCCTGAATGAAGCACCTTTACCGCTCTGAGGAGTTCCTATTTAACACAAAGAAAACAGTTTCATTAAAAGTATCTTTGCAGTGTCTCAACGTTTCTTCATTTTCTCCTCCGTGTTTCTGTTGAAAACTTCTTATTTAAAAAAAAAATAAATCCCATAGTAAAACATTCCTTTGACTAAAAATTCCATTCATAGGTCATAATTATGGAGGCAATAAAATGAGCAAGAACTACTGTCCTTCACTTATACTTACAGTTTAATACCATATTATTAAATTTCCAGTTCCTATTAGTAAAATGGCATTTATAACCCGTTCAGTCGGCTGAATAAAAAGCTTCATTCCTTAACATCACAATGCCCGAATGCAGAATAAACTATAATGCCAAATTACTTCTATTACCGAACAAAAATATGAAGCATAATATAAATGGTAAATTTTTCAGAAAACAGCTGGAAAATATTGTTCTCTCGACAGAAGTTACTTTAATCGTGGAATAATTCCCAAGCCATGATATCAGCATTTAAATTTTTTGTCTGTCCCCTGGGCACTACTTTACGATTTTATGTTTAACTAATAAAGGTTATTTCAGTTGTTTATTGACAGTTATGACTGTCAGTTACCAAACTAATAAAATACATGAACTCTAGTATTTGTCACAAGAAAACTGTGTAGCTTTATGAACATATATGGTATTTTTTTCTGTGCACTTTATAGGTTGTGTAACCGATACCGAGGCTCTAAATATCTGAAACAGTGTCTGCCCTGAAGGCACCATTTCCTTGCTGTTACATTAAACTTAGTTACTACTTAATTGTAAGATGTTTTAATTTAATAAGCTTTATGGCTGTACATCTAATTAGTATTCTACTCAGTCATCCAATTTGGTATGTACTAGGTGCCAGGTGCTACGTGGGATCTAGGGATTAAGCAAAACCTTCCCAGTTAAGGAAGACTCAGACTTCCTGGTCTTGTCCGATACTGACTTTTTAAGATTCCAGATGCTTCAGATACTGAAATCTGAGTAGAAGTAATGACCATTGCTTAAATGAATTAAGTTTGGCCTAAAGCTGCCTTCATATATGATGAGCTGCAACCTAATTTGTCACGTAAACAGATGGTAACTTACTCTTCTATTAAGTAGCTGAGTCTAAATCACAAGCAAACAACTGTTTAAACTATGTTTTAATAAGGTCCACATAAGCTGTAAGGAATTAGGCTATTTGTGTCTCATTTCCATTTTCTCTAGCTACAAATAGATGCCCGGGATTTCTGATCCATGTTTGATTTAGATTTCTGTCTGCTTCTAGAACCCATAGCATAGCCAGCTTAGATATTCAAACTTGGGTTTGCTGTAGCTTTTTTGTGATGTGTGTGTCTTTGTGTTTTGCTCTAATGCTCATTTCAAATAGGATCTCTTTACCATGGAGATCACAAATGTCAATCACCATAAGACTAGGAAAATAACAATAAGAATTGAAGAACACCATAAACAGCAATGCTATTTAAGTTTATTGGATTAGAATTATATTCTAGGGGGCAGAAGGCAGCAGTGCATGCTGTGTGCTCAGATTCACAGCATCATCAGAGCTGCTCCAGTGCTATTTAGATGCAGATGAGACATACTTACACACATCATATATGGTTCTTATTATTCAAGGTACATGGAATTGTAGACCCATTTCCCCTAGAGGGAACTAACCAATAACCCTGGCTTATATGAAAATCCGATGCTCAAGTCCTCAAGCCCTGTCTATAAAATGGCGTGGCACTTGATTATAACCTATACACTTCCTTCCTTGGGTTTTAGTCATCTCTAGAAGGCTTAAAATACCTAATACAATGGAAATGCTTTCTATATAGTCATTGTGTTACAATATTGTTCATGGAATAATGACAAGGGAAAAAATCTCCACATTTTCAACACATACAATTTTTCCCCAAAATCATTTCCATTCATATTTGGTTAGATGCACAAGTATGTAGAATCTTCAGACACAGGGTTAGGTTGCTACATTCCTCTAGCCACGTGTCTATAAACTGACTAAGATAGAGCCTTGATTGTTGTATATTTCTATATAAAGATGCCTTTCCTTCCTTCAAAAGTATTTATTTGTTGACGTTGAATTCACAGCCAGCAGTGTCCTGACAGATGCCTAGCAGAGACTCTCTAACACATACGGCTCCTCCATGAGACACATCACTCCTCTCACACTGAGAAACAGGACAGCACTTCAGCATGGTGCTCACCGACCATGTGACACAGAGAAACTGCCACACAGTGCAAATAAATAAACCAACCAATAGCTAAGAAAAGGCTATGCGTGCACAGTTTGAAAGGGAAAACAAGAACGTGAGGTCTCAGCCAGCCTCAGGTAGACCAATGCGTGGCCATATGCTACTGAGAGAGCCTCAAAGTGCTGTGTTGCAGATATTTTAACTTGGGATTACTTTTTTTGAAATCAAACAAGCACCTTTGCAAACATGAAGCATAATGAAGATCCAGTGTGCAAAAGGCATGAATACATTTCAAGCATTTTATTCACAAAAATGTAGGCTGATTATTGGTGTTTGATGCTCGCTCGCTCTCCCTTCCTTCCTCCCTCCTTCCCTCACTCCCTCTTTTCCCCCCTCCTGCTAGAAATGAAAGCCAGGGCCTCACAAGCTAGGCAGAGTTCTACTCTGTGCTATATACTCCACTCCTGCATATTTGCATTGTTTCTATACCCAGTATATTTCAGGAGACGGTGCCTTTGAAGTCTGCTTTTCAGATAATATAAAGGCTAGCACACAATTTACCTGGTGCAAACACCACCTATGACCTAATATTTATCCAGTCGGCTTATCTGAGCATCAATAATGAACAAAACCATGGTGAAAGTTTTATAATAAACAGGAAACATGATGAAAAATAATTTATTGGATAACATACCCATAAAAGATAAATTCAGGGACTAGAGGGATAGACCAGCAATTAAGAGCACTTGTTGCTCTTCTGGGGGACCTCAGTTCAGTTTCTTGCATCTACACTGGGTGATTTAATGACCTTCTATAGCTCCAGCTCCAGAGATCCTAATGCCCTCTTCAGACACCTATACATAGACATACATGTAAATAAAAAATAGAAATAAATCTTAAAAGTATAAACTCTTTATGTTGGAAAAATAAATGAATAATTAAGTGAAAAGTTCAGACTGGGGATGTAACTCAATGGTAGGCAACTTACTAAGGGAGAGAGAGAGATTTATCAAGGATATGTAAAATTTTTTCATATCATTAGAGTGTTGCTTGATCCCAGAGTAACACCATCAGTCAAATGACTTTGAAAAGACTTTTGGTGACCCCAGACAAGTCAACATCTATAGAACTCACCAACAAAGGTTGGCTAAGGAAGTACCGTGGCTAGAAACACTAGGGGGAATCCAAACAAAATCTAGCTGGTTCAGAAAAGCTCTCTTCAGAAGTTTTACAATTTTAAGCAAAATCCTCTTTAGCCTAGAATCCACAATGCCATCTGTCCATCCACACTAAGAGAAAAATTAATAATAAAAAAAATTACTAAGAAATACAAGAAAATCCTTCCTTTCAGACAAAGAAACCAAGTTCTCTATGCAAATTTTATATTTGTCTATTATCATCTCTTACCCCCAAATCTCACAGCAAGGTAACTACTCCAACCACAAAATGTGAAAAATAATTTCTATGCAGCTTTGTTTTCAAGCCCGCGTTCCTGAAATAAGTACAGAAATTAGGACAGCAGTCATGCGAATGCGATTCCTGTGAGCACGTACCTGGGCAGACCCGCAGAGACAGGGCTTGGTGCCCTGCCTACTGCTCGCACGCCCCCACAGCCGGAGAAAGCCTCAAGTGTTGCTGACCAATTTTCCCCGATTCGTGGTCATCGTCTGCCTCTTTCCTGGAACAGGACGCTCTTGCAAAGTTTGCCCACGGTCATTCAGACGTGGCAGCTAATCACTCCCTACTCAGCGTTGCCTGGACCACTTACCTGCTTTTTCCCAGCGTTTGATTTGTCAAAGATCAAAGTGGAAGAGCATGAAGGGGAGAAGGACTCGTGAGCACTAACTGTCTGTCCTTGATGTGGGAGGACTGACGGGGCGCTTAGAATATGACAGGAATTCAATCCAGCAAGAGGAGATTAGGAAATCAAGACCTAAACCCGAGGGTGACCACAGGCTAAAAACATCTCTCAAGGTACCAAGGTCAAAAGCAGTGGGGGAGCACTGTAGAGAGAAGTATGCCAGGATCAAATTAGAGCCACTCGCTTTGACCCTCATCAGCCTAGCGTTGGCTTGCTTCCTGGACCACACATGCCATCCCTCTTCATTTCTGGCAGCTGACATTAGTCTGTACCAGCACATTCCTGAAAACGATGGGATCCCAGAGTGCCTTTTGTTTACCAGTGATACTCCGCACAGTCCCTGTCTCTTACTCCGTGTAAGTGAAGGCATTTAATTAAACCTCTCATTTTAACACAAAGTAATATCTTGTGCGTTCATAAACAGTCTTTTTGCCTGGTTCATTTCAGTGTTACCTACTCATTTGGTGGATGTGTGGTTTCAATTCTAAAAAGAAGGGATTATAAGGGAGAAGCCAGACAAGCGGGCTGGCTGTCAAGCTTAGGACCATCATCTAAAGATTAATGTTCCCCTGTCACTGTTGATAAAGAGGTAGAGACCACTTTATTCATCCGATTGGGTTACATTCCTTAGTGATTTTTGTATCCTACTCTTAGAAACCACCATGCCCAAACCATGATCTCCTTATTTAAAAAAAAAAAAAAAGTCTACTTTGTTTCAAATCAAGGAAACTTTCCCTACCAAATTAGACTGACTTTTATCCATGCATAATTACTAGATATTAGTGATTATGCTGTAAGAGGCAGTGGCATGCGTGTCTTTTCAAACCCAAAGAGGACCATACTTGCTTTCTTCCTGCATTCATTTCTTTCATATTCCATATTCATCACCTTCCAAATCAGAGCGAGTGTGTGCGACTTAGTCTTATCTGCCATCGCCTTTCTGACCATGCATGGGTTAAGTATGTGTATGCGTTAAGATATGCCTTCCTTTGTCATCAATCCTTTGTCCCCAACGTAATGGATTCCTTAACGTGGCTCAAGCACTCCTCTCCAGCACATATCTGCATGGGATGCATGTCTACATATACACATGTGATTTCACAATGTTCACATGATTTGAGTTCTAATGTGTTTGCTTATCCTGAAGGCTTCACCAGCCTGGAGCTGTATCACATTCTTCATTCTGTCTGCTGGCTAAGGCTACTGGGAAAGCCATTCACACCAGTCCTGTGTTTGGAGAGGGGAATAAGATACTATGATTCCATTTCAACAGAGCATGGCCAGAACAGACACAAATTACCCAGACTGAGGAATGGCACTTGGCCAGGGAGGTGCCTGCACAAACCGGGAGGGTGCCTTAAGTGCCTGCCTCCTTTTCCGCACCTCCCCCCTCCTACTTTTCACTATAGTTAGCTTTTCCTTGATGCTGCTTGCCTGTCTGCTTTGCTTCAGTTCTGGGGTATAGTTGAGTGGAGTTCCCTCTAATGATGTCTGCACTGGCATTTATTAGAGTGACCTCCTTTTTGCACCATTGTTAATTGATTCTTTCAAAAACATACACATTAAGGACTGCTGTGTGATGTTGTCACACATGTGCGCATTGTGAAATGCTTGAATCAAAGTGTTCATATCTAGTTCCTCAAAGGCTTATCGTCTGTCACTGTGTTGAAATATACATTACCATCTGTCACTGTTCTGCTCTTGAGGAAATGTCAAGCCTCTTTCTCCTCTACAACTGTAACTCAGTACCCTTGATCAACACCTCCCTGCCCCTCCTCCCTGCTCTCCCCAGGATCTGGTAGCCACCTGTTTTCTCTAAGCTGCTGTGAGATCCACTATATGAATAAGATGGTGCGATGTTTGTCTTTATGTGCTGGGCTTACTTCCTGTGATATAAGAGGTCTAGCTCCACCCTGTTGACGCAAATAACAGAATCTCATCCTTTCTGTGGCTGAATAGTATTCCACTGTGCATATGTACATTTTCTGCCCTAGTGAGATGAGCCTGAGCAAGCAAAAACTGGATACACATGTTAATGTGTAGGCACTGAAATAAAAATCTGATGTTCACATTGCTGAGTGTGTGCCCTCCATGGGCACATACCTTCTATCCATTTATACTATCACAGGTGAGTTCATGTCTCCGTATTTACTCTCTCTGCTCCTTTTGCTTTGGTTTTTGTTTTTGTGCAGTGCTTTTACATGGCTGTTGGTTGAATATATTTTGCATACTTGTGCTTACTGAGTTCTACCACTCTCAGCCCTAGACACTTCATTTAATGTGTACATTGCCCTACAGCCTTATTCGCGGACAGTGTATCATCTGCATCTACAGCCGTAACCAGGAAATGGTAAGCCATATTACAGTCAACCCACAATTTCACCAACCTCCTAGTTCTTTACTCTTTTAATACATTTATTTATGTGGACCGGGGTTGGGGATATGAGTACACTGTACATGGGTGGTGGTCAGAAGACAGCTTACAGGAATGCGTTCTCTCCTTCCATTGTGTAGGTCTTGGGGATCAAACCCAGGTTCTTTAGATTTTGCATCAAACACCTTTTCCAGCGAGTTGACTCTTCAACTTCTCTTCCTATATCGATGAGAATGAAAAGTCTGTGTTTTATTACAGAAATGCTATACTGAATATTATTATACATCCACTGGTATTCTGGGGGTCCTAGAATTAAAGTTGAGATAACATAGTTGTATTGACTAGTTTTTATGTCAACTTGGCACAAGCTAAAGTCATCCGGGAAGGAGTATTGGTGGAGAAAATTTTTCCATAGGATTGCCATGTTGGCAAGTCTGCAGGACATATTCTTGACTGATGACAGATGTGGGAGGGCCCAGCTCACGATGGACAGTGCCATGCTGGCCAAATAGTCCTAGGTGGTGTAAGAAAGAAGGCTGAGTAAATAAGCCATGAGGAAACCAGTAAGGAGCACTCCTCCACATTCCTCAGCTTCTGGTCCTGCCTCCACGGCCTCAGCTTCTGTTCCTGCCTCCACACTCCTCCTTTGAGCTCCTGCTCTGCCTTCCTGGATGATGGACTGTAACCTGTAATCTGAAGTAAACCTTTTCCTCCTTAAGCTGCTTTTGGTCAGAATGGTTTGGTCAGTAGTTGTAAACAACAGTCTTCAAGCTGAGCCTACACACATGCCTGCAATCCTAGTACTAAGGAGGCTGAGAAGAGAAATGAATTTGAGGTCATCCCAGGTTACATAGTGAAACCTGAAGAGCCAACTGCAGACTCTGCTCCTGCCCTTGACTTTCTACCTTTGGGGGTTCCATCCTTCCGTAGTCAACTCCTTCCTTCCTCAGCTTAGCACCTAAGACCTGCAGTGCTCTGTTCTCAGAGTCCTAATTTCTTGGTTAAAAAGCTTGTGGCAGGAAGGTTTTGTTTTGTGAAGTGAGTATTTAAATCACCAAGACATCTTGCTGCCTTGTGGGTTATCCTGCTGTTTGTTGGTTGGTTTGTTTCTGCAAATCATCGCTAAATGCATGAGTAGAGCTAAAAGTTATATTAAAGTCTAACACTGAAGCCAAGGGACCATTTAAACAAAAGTCAAGAAAGAGCAACAACAAAGGCCTGACCAAAAAGTCCCAGAACCTTTCACCCACTTGGCTTATGCAGGTGAACACTGTACTACAAAATCCAGTGTTAGTGTGGGAAAAGCTAAGCCTCTCACAGGCCAGCAGAGTGGACAAATGGATTTCTCATGCTCCTCTTGCAGGCTGTATCCTGAGTATTCTCAGTGTACATAACTTTGTAGCAGATTACTTAAGTAGTTTTACCACCTATATTAGTGTATCCATCTAAAGACACACACACATCATATATGTATGTGTGTGTGTGTGTGTGTGTGTGTGTGTGTGTGTGTGTATGTGTGTGTGTGATTTATTAGAGTATTTTATAGGCTGTGGCCTGGGAAGGCCACTAATAGCTGTTTCCAGATAGGGAAGCCAAGAATCTAGTAACTGATCAGTCCAAGAGATGTATGCCTCAACAGTCCAAGTGTGGTGCTGGAGTTCATGAGGATTCCTAGAGAGCTGCTGGCCTTCAGTCTGCTGGAAGGCCCTGCTTAAGGTTGCAGTCCACCAAGTCTGGACAGCTCTCTGAGCTCTGCCCAGAATGGAAGATAATTAGGTGTTGTGCTCCCAGCTATATGATGGGACCCTGTTGCCACATTTAAAGAAAGCATACCATGAGCACCTATCAGGTGATGCCCCAGCTGCTGTCCCCTTCCTATGTATTCCCCTCGCTCCCTGGAATAAAGTTGAGCTGTCTCACTGAAGCCATCTCCAGATGGTTATTTCCATCATACTCACAACCAGCCAAGCCCTGCTGGCTGTGTCTGCTCCCTTTATCCTCATAGCCTGGTGGCCACCAGACCATGAGGAAAGGGGAGACCCCACACAGTCTAAGTTGGAATCCTAAAAGACTAGGTTCTAATCCCAGTAAAGGAATGACTGAGGAATGGGATAGATAAATGTGCCAGCAATAGTGAGGGAAAGCAGGCAAAAAAGCAAAAGCTTCCTTCTTCCACATTCTTTTATATGGGCTGTCACAAGCAGGTGTGGTCCAGACTCAGGGTGGGTCTTTCTGCCTCCCTTCAATCAAGAAAGTTCCATGGGGCATTCCCAGATGCTTGGGTTTTAGCTGATTCCAGTTGTAGGCAAGTTGAAAACAAGATTAAAAACATTTTTTTTCTATCTCAGAGAGTGATTGAGGAAATTTAATAAAATTGCATTTTTATTGTTTATTTGTTCACATTCATCATAATCATTATCAATGTGTAATTAGTCAGGTAATTTCTGCAGCAGCACAGTCAACACTTATAACTTACATTTCCTGTACTTCCCTATGTCCCGGTGGCAACCAGCCTTCAGAGCGGACAAAAATCTACGACTTATAAAACTTTTGGTTAGTTTGTATGTGTCTATAAAGAATCCCTAGGATCCAGGAAAACCATTTTATTCCTTTGTCACAGCTCTGCTCGTCTTTAGTCACCTCCACACATTTACTAGTTTCTCTTAAACCCACCTTCTTCGAGTTTTCTAACATAGCTAGTAGGCGCTTAGGATGCATTGCAAGTAGGGCAGATGACCTTGCATAAGTACCCCCATTTCATAAATAAGAAATAAAGAAAAATCTGGGCACAGAGCTGTTAATTATTATATGCATTTGCTTAGCTGCCCTTCACAACAGAATTCATCAAAAGAATGGTCTGGTAAGTGAGAGACAAATGGTCAACCAAGTACTGGCCTGTGGTTCTCTGCTCCTGGCTGGGAGAAAACAGTGCTGCTCAGCACCTTGTGGCTCTATCGTGGTGAGTATTTACAGGGTGGAGTATGAAAGAGAGAATGGTTCACGTCCTGTGGAGAGAGGCAGACCTGAAGAGGTAAAGCTGGTGAGGAGTGGGATGGGATGGAGTGGGTGGAATGCTTGCCACCTGGGGACATGTTAATGTCCAGGCCTGGGCTACTACCAAGGGACAAGTCTATGCCTGAGGCCCTGACACAGCCATGGTCTATGTTGATGTCCATGACTGCTATTACAACTGGAGGCTGAAATGATAGGACTGCATGGAGTTGGTCTGCCCCTCACTGGCTGCAACTCAAGGGAGGACTGAACCAGTCCCTCACCAGCTGCAGCACTCAAGAAAGCTGGTCCTGCACCTTTCCTGGGCAGCATAACACAGCTGACCCTGTTGATGGATACATGGGCCAACTGGCCCTGAGTGTGTGAGAATGAGAGAACTGGTCTTGTGCCCTCGCCTGCCATGTGGTAGCATAGGAGAGGGAAAAATGCCCTCCTCCCCTCCTTCTCACCACCAGTGTCAGGCATAAAAACTGACCCAGTCCTTCCTCAGCTGGAGGACTCAGGAGAGTGGGCTGTGCACCACGCCTGGGCAGCACAGTAAAACAGGCTGTTTGGGGTGTAGGTGAGCCTGTCCTGAGAATGTGAGCATGGGAGATCCAGTCCCACCCCTCATCTGTCATATGGCAGCATGAGAGAGGGAGAAATGCCTCCCTCCCATCCCTTATCACCTGTGGCAGATGGGAGAGTTGGCCCTGAGATCATGAGAACCAGTGAGCTGGCCCAGCACCTTGCCTGCTGCAGCACTTGGGAAAGCAGGCCCAGCACCTCGCCTGCTGCAGGACTTGGGAAAACAGGCCCAGCACCTCGCCTGGTCAGCACAGTAGAGCTGACCCTGCTGGAGGGGGCTCAGATGAGCCTGCCCTGATGGCATGAAAGTGGGAGAGCAGGCCATGCACCCCTCATCTGCTGTGGGGTAGAGAAGGTGAGGGAAAGATGCTCCTCAAGCCACTTTGCAAAAAACACCTGCAAGTAAAGATCTATGAGCCAAAGGGTGTACTGTTTGATTCAGTGTGTCACACTACAGTTTCCACAACAAGATTTTTCTTTTCTTGTAAATTTTATTTATTTTATTTTATCTTGGAGGAGGTTGCAAGGGCAGAGGGCAGATGTGAAGGGATGGGGACACAAGTAGGATGGAGATGCATGATGTGAAATCCGCGAAGAATCATTAAGATGTTTTTTAAAAAATTACATATATTTAAAAGAAGTCTTCTTCATGAGGGCATTGTAAAAGACACGGGGACAATTAAAGTAGCAGATTATTAAGACCAGCACTGGAAAGAATAGATCTGAGGTCAAACTTGGGAAAGGCTACCTACTCTGACCTATTCTAGTGCAGAGTAAAGACTCTGGAAGTCCCACAGTAACTTCCCTGTTTAATGGTTGTATTATGGTTTGAATGTGAAATGCTACCCACAGGCTCATGTGTTTGAACATTTGGTACTTGACTGATGGTGCAGTTTTGGGAGGTTGCAGAACCTTTTGTCCCTTAGACGGCACAAATATAGCTGTTAGGGTTAGACTTTGGGGTTGTAAAACAGCTCTGCTTCTGACACAAAACCCTGTTTTCTGTTCCACTGAGATGTGAGCAATCGAATGTATATTCCCACTATCACAGGCAGGGTGTACCAGTCACCATACCCGCCTTTCAAACTTTGAACCAGAATAAACACTTTTCCCCTTAACTTGTTAACTTGTTTCTTAGCTGGTATTTGGCATAGCAACAAGAAAGGCAGCTAATACAGGCCTTTGCTTGGACTTGGTGCTTTCGTCTTTCCAATAATTGTCGTTATAGTTGATCATTACACAACAGATGTGTATTAGAACACCATGTTGTGCTTTATAAATATGCGTAGTTATTATGTGTCTGTTAAAATGGAAAAACAGCCACGTACCCAAGCTTCCAGTCGCAGAGGTAGGGCATTCACTTGAACCCTGGAGTTTGATACCAGCCTGGGGTATATAGGGGACACTGTCACAAGAACAAAAATGGGGGAGGGGACACAAAGATACAGAGAGACAGAGAAACAGACATACAATAGACAAACAGACTCTGGTCTCATTTTCCAAGACTGAAAAGCAGGTAGGCATGTGTAAAATATGAGTTACAAAGAGGAGCCTTCTTGGCCAGGCAGTTTTCCTCATAGCTCAGAAGTCCCTGTACTAGCACCTGCTTTCTCCACATGACAGGATGGCCTTGAGAAGATTCACTGAGTCAGTGCACACAAAGTACTCAGAGCAGTACCAGGCCCAGAGTTAATGTTCAGTAAATATGCATATGGTCGCTGCATTGTTGCTGTTATTGTTATTAATTACTAGCGTTAACCATGTGAGGCTTCTTTGAAACCCTGACTGTGGTATGTGTCCAGAACATTCTTTTTGGTGGCAAATATTTTTTGAATCAACAAATGAACTGGCTGCCCCTAGGGCGTGCTATTTTTACTGTTTATAAAAATGGCCTTGCTCACTGTTCCGTGGGTGGGTGGGCAGCTGTTTGCAATTACAGCCATACATGTGGTCCTCAGGTACGCCAGGGCTGGGGAGTCTGGCTTCAAGCAGCTCACCGCTGCATCCCGCTCACCGGCCAAACCACACCAAATGGAAATGTACTGAAAGAGATGGGCAGAGTGAACCGCTTTCTGAAAAACAGAAAGTGAGTCATGCTCATAAAATACCATTGCCGTGGAAATTCGTTACACACACTGGTCCTTGGGGTGGGGGAAGATTTCCGCGGACTGGCTTTTGGCCTTTGTCGAGAAGGTCGGTATTCTCACAATGGCTTCTCATTGCTTTATTGGTAGGGCCAGAAGAATACATGGTGGTGGAAGAAGAAACCTTCTCCAGTCTGAGGCTGCATGAAGAAACTCTCTTTCTCTGATGCCTGCCAAGTTATGAAACATAAGCCTGTGTCTAGGAACCTAAAGGGTAGTAGCAATTGCTGAATGTATGGCTGGTTTGGGTTTTCATTTTCTTTGTTTTAGAATCATGAGGCAAATAGTGACACGAAAGAGTTCAGGCACTCTTCTTGTTGTTACAGAGGTCTCCAGGACCTGGAACATGGCAACAGCAATTTGGAAAACTACTCAACCCCGGCTGTGTCTTTGCTAAGAGCTCTGTTGTCTCCATCCATCTGCCGTGTGTGTGTGTGTGTGTGTGTGTGTGTGCGTGCATGTGTGTTTGTGTATGTTGAGTGTGTAGTATATGTATGTGTTGGGTATTATAGTGTGGCCTGTGATGCATGTGTACATGGGGGGACAAAGATGTAGAGTATATGTGGCAAGGCATGTATGTATATAGGTTGTGTATGAGTTGGGTATACATGTGTTCTGGGTGTATTGCTAGGTTTGTAGTAAGAATGAAGAGAGGTAGGTGTGTGTGTGTGTGTGTGTGTGTGTGTGTGTGTGTGTAAGGGACACCAAGATTCTAGCACAGATGCAAAATATTTCTACCCCAGCCAGTAAATCCTTCTATTACCTTCCACAGTCACTGCCTGGGTCACAGTTTTATACTTATGCACAATACAGAGGCTCTCCACTCAGCGAAGGGCCCATATCTCAGGCATAATAGCATACACATGTCAACCGGATTTGCCAGCTACAGTGCCTGCACTTTCTAGGATGTTCTGTTGTGGCTGTAACACAGTAAGACAGCACGTTTTTATGTTTTTACTACTCTTTCCTCGTTTGGCCACGTTTATTACCCCCGGACACAGGAAGAAATGCCCAGAAAAGGAGACAAGTAGGGATGTGTTAAGATTTAAGTCTAAAATGTCCTCTGTGGGTCCTTGTTCATCCTTAGAAGAGGGCATGGTCTTGGGAGGTTGTGGAGCCTGTTGGAAGTTAGTCCTACCAGCGGGTCTTTGAAGGTTTATAACCTGGCTAGATTCCAGCCACTCTCTGTCCCCCATGATATGAATAGGCAGGACCACACGCTGTCACCACTGCTCTCCCCAAACCACAAACTCCACTGTGCCCTCCCCGCCATGACAGACCAAATACTAAACCCTGAGCTAGTGTCAAACTTTCCTACCTGACATGTTTCCTGCCAGGTACTTTTGTCACAGTGATGCAAAGGGAACCTTGAGAGGAAGCCAGGGAGATCAAGTGGAAAGGGAGCAGAGATGACGCAGGAGACAGGGATGGGGCGGGGGGGGGGGGCTGAGCAGGCATTTCTTGGCTGGCATTGCGGGTCTGGCACGTGCTTCTAAGGACCAACACCCTCCAGCCACCCGGAAACTGAGAACAATTGCCCGAGTGTACCTAAGGATAAGTGAATTAATGGTTCCAGAACTGTCATCGCCCCCTCACTCACGCGTTCTCACCTGTGACATGTTGGCTGGCTCAGATTTTCAAGTTCAAAGCCAGCTTTGTATACCTATTCCCTTGTGGAGCGTGTTGAATGCTCCCCACATGCACACGTCTACATAATTGTTGCATGTTCTTAAGCTTAATGAGAATAACATGATATTCGTGGAAGGAAACCCCAGGTGTTCTGGAACAGTGGTCTTTCAGAGAAGCACATTGAGGAGGCGGGGACATACTCGCCAGATGCAATCCCCCAGACCTGCACCCAAACCTCCCTTTAACCTATTTTCCTTGAGATGAGCCAAAACAAATGATTATTATTGCCATACAGTCAGCTGGGGTAAATAACAGCAACTCGCGACTGGAAGGCTTTTGCAGTTTAGCTGACTTCCCTGTGAGAAGCTGTACTACATAAACTTCTAACCTCTGTTCCATTTGCCTAAGGATTGCCAACTTGTTCCAAAGACTCATTCACAGAGTGCTTCAACTACAAGGATCTTAGTGATCGTCTGCTGCAAACACCTCAGGCCCCAATGCATGAAGTGACCTGTCTAGGGCCTTGGCGCATTACAGAGAAGTGGTGAGAAACAGAAAATTGTGTCCTCAGCACCCAACTTCCCCAGAACCCGTTCAGGGTGAGAATACCAAGGGGGTAAAAGCCAGCTGGCTCGGGATTGTCTTTTGTGGGGAGGTGGTTAACACAGACTTCATCTAATGAGGGACTTCTAAGCAGACCAGTTCGCAAACACCTACTCCCCAATACATCCTTGTGCCAACTCTGGGAAAGAGACTGCTTGGTTTGTCTCGAGCAAAAATGCCCAAGGCCACTAACTAAAATTTGCCCAAGAGTGACTTATTCATAATGCACTGTCTTGAAAATAAACCCTTTGCGGAATATAGCATACCCTGTCTTTCCCACGTTCATCTCAGGCCATCAGCATCTGACTGGGACTGTCGCAAAAAGGAGAGAACGCATGACAGAACATTCTGGAATTTGAAGTTAGGTATTCTGAAACGCCTGTGGAATCCATGCATGTGAGTTTGTCTTGCCTAGAAATGAAAGCGAAGTCGCCTTCTTTGGGGGTAAGGTGAAATGGACCAATATATACCAAGCTCTGAGCAAAGAAATCTTGGCAGGTACAGGCTGCTATGTCTACTTATTCTACATTTTGAGATTATGTGGGAGCAAACTGGATGGGAAAATGCACTTCTTCCTCATTGAGAAAGGGGCATAGAATTAAATGCCAGTGTACCACAGGCACGGGCAACCCATGGGCAATAGCCGCACAGTTTAACCTGAACCCCGGGCAAACAGTGAAAGCAGAGACACAGTTTGCAGTCACTCACAGGTATATGACCAAAATATCTGCAGATTTTCTATTTTCTCCTCCTCAAAGGTTTCAGAAACGTGCTTAAACACAGGCTCTTGCCCAGAACTCATCCCCACCCTTGTGCTAACTGTCACGGCTCAGACTCGATGAAGCAACTTGAAGCAGGAATGAGTTGCTCTGGCTGACAGTCTGAGGCGCACAGTCAGTCACATTGAGGAAGGCACAGAGACAGAAATGTGAGGCTGCTTGCTCTTATCCCAGGGGTTCATGAAGCAGAGTGAATGTTGGTTCTCTGCCAGCTTTCTCCTTTCTCTCTTTTATCCTTTCTGGGCCTCCAGCCCATTGGAGAATGCCACCCACATACAGGGCGTGTCTTTCTTCCTCTGTTAATTCTTTCTGGAAACACCCTCTGGACACAGTCAAGGGTGTGTCTAACTATTTTCTAGGTGATTCTCAGTCAAACTAACAATGAAGGTTAACCATCACTCTTCCGAAAAGCTGTCCCTCTCTGGGAATCCCTAGGTTCCCTGGAAGGATGCTCCTGTGGTGTCCCTCATACCTCACTATGTAAAGTCATCCACGTTGCTGGATTTACAGGAGGGAAGGAAGCAGGTCTGTCCTGTTCACAACGGTCCCCATCCAACCAGTGCACCTGGCACAATGCTCAACATATGGAGAATAACTCGTATTTATTGGATAGAGTGGGAGGCACATGTCCTTTCTAGGGTCAGAGGTCACAACCAAAGCTCAGTTTAAATATCCCTTCTCTGAAATAAGAGACCAGAGGCTGCAAATTTGGAGATTAGGGGCTTTGGGAATATTTGCATGAACATTTCATTTATGAATCCTTCATCTAAAATTTCAAATACAAGGCTTCGGGAGCCTCATCTTAACCAAAAAGTATTTCAAATATTAGAGAAATATTTTCTTTTATCTAATTTTTTGCAGTTTTGATTTTTGAGATCATAATATAGTTATATTTCTCCCTTCTCTTTTACCCTACAAACCCTTCTATATACCCCTCTTTGCTCACTTTCAAATTTATGGCCTCTTTTTTTCATTAATTGTTATTACATGCACATATGTATATACATATATATTTCTAAATATAACATGTTAAATTACATAATGTTACTTTTTGCATGTTTTCAGGGCCAACCATTTGTATTAGATAGCCACTTGGAGTGCTCTTCTCTTGCCTATAGTTTTTTGTGTAGGGGTGAGGTCTAACGGGCTGTCCACCACTCACTTTGGCTAGTGAAGTTATGGATATTGGAGGAGCACCTACAGTCGCTACTTTACTAGACCAGCATAATGCCTAACAACAATCTGAACATTTGTCCTTATACCCACAGGTAAGTGTGATCTTCACTTCTCATCAGGGAAACTTCTCTTTGCAACAGATGAGTTCGCTACACAAAACCACAGCCAGTCAAAATGCAGAATTGTGGAGCCCAGTCCCAAAGGATACCTCTACAGAGCATTCCCACACCTAAGGCTCAGGTAACACCATGCAAGAGGAGTCAGAACAGGGAGTTTGTTGTGAGATTTTGTCTCCTAGCAATGACAGAAGCTATACCCCAAAAGTCTCACCAATGTGACTGCCTAAACATGAGCGGAACATTTTCTTCTTTAAACGTTTATCTAGAAGTATTTCAACAAAATCTCCATACATCCTGGGGATCCTTTCTACTCAAACGGCTCCACTGAAGCTGAAAACCAGGTCTCAGCTGGAGAACGACTTCATGGGTTTCCTGGCAGGTAGCCCATTTCTATTACCCAGCACTGAGGCCAGGGAAACATGAGTTGGAAGCCTTCCTGGTCTACATAGCAAGGCCCTGTATCAAAACTAAAAGGTAATGGTGGAGAGATGGTTCAGTGTTTCAGACCTCATGTTGATCTTCAGAGAACCAGAGTTTAGTTCCTGGCACCTATTTGACAGAACACAACAGTCTGTAACTCCAGTTCTAGAAGATCTAATGCCTTCTTCTGGCCTCCCTGGGCACCAGGAACATACGTGGTACACATACACACATGGAGGCGCGCACTCTTACACATTAAATATTGGGAACACAGCACCAAGCTACTGATAGCCTGGCATTTGCATTCCTAAGACGTGATTCGATTCTAGGATTCCCCACAGTCAAAATTGGCTTCACCCTAGCAGACAGCCAACTTCTTTTGCTTTGTGTTATTGTTTCACCAAAATTTTCTACACTTTCTGTATTTTAGAAAACACACAGTTTCCAGGGGTATTTTGGAGAGAGAGAGAAAAAAAAAACATTAGCAGATTTCTGAGCTGGAGTACACATACTTACTCCACAAGCACACTAGATTTGAAAGTGTTTGGAAGGTAGCTGTTGAAAGCCTCAACTTTCCCTCTCGGAAGTGTGATACTTGCTGCTGTAGAGTCTTTGAAATAGTCTTTGTCAGAAGAAGAAGTTTCTTTTCGCAGGAGTGGAAATGGAATCCAGGGCCCCAAGCAGGCTAGGCCTGTGCCCCACCACTGAGCAAAACTCCAAGCACTATTTTACTTTTCTTTTGATCTGTTCTCAACTCTGGAAGCTGTCAAGGCTTAAACAAAACCACCAGTGTGTCCTATTCCAAAGTTGGGATATTGAGACCCCCCCCCCCCCATCTGAGGCCAGCAAGCCTGGGTAGCTGCTTGAGGAGACATTAGGGGGAAATTTCCTCTCCTTCTGGAAGGAATTCCTTTCTCCCTGCTTCAGGAGATGTGAAGTTAGTTGCCACTAACATTCAGGGTCTCTCAAAGTCAGCTCCACTGATACCCAGATCACTATTATTCATACTCCAGCACATTGAAGGATGTTGAATGATTGAGTGAACCTCATTACCATCCTCTACCCACAGACACCAGTAGTATTCTCACATCAGCTGTGACAGTCAAAAGTGTCTCTAAACATTGCCACATGCCCTCTGGGAAGCCTAAGCTGGTAACTGCTTTATCTTAAAGTCAATGCCCATTGACTTTTCTGTATTGGCAACATATAGACACCAGTGACAAATACATGCATGATGCCCTTTATCTCTTAGGACACCTTGAATTAAATTAATTTTATCTGGTAACATGTAAGTTACCATGTGATGCTTTGATACATGTTTACACTGTACAGTGTTTAAACCAGGTTCAAAACAACTTTATCTGTACTTCCTTTCTGAATGTACCCCAGAGAGCACCCCATATCAGCAATCACCCCATTTGTCATAGCTACAAAGTGTTAGCATATGAGATATGTCCAGCCATTGACTGTTACAAACTATGTAAATATACTTGCACATTTACAAATATAGCCACTTAAAAAAAAATCTGTGAGATGGAATTTGTGGGTCAACAGGTTTATAATTTTGATAGATAAGAAGAAACTACCCTCTCTGGAGATTATAACTAATTTCTATCCCCTGTAACAATATAAGAGACTTCCTATGGTTTTACTTTTTCCTCCAACAAACTATGTCAATTCATTTATATGGTAGCCAGGAGTTGTTATTAGGTATCTTCTATTGCTCTCTGCTTCTTCTTCTTTTTAAAATATTTATTTCTTTTTATGTACGTGTGTGTGTGTGTGTGTGTGTGTGTGTGTGTGTGTGTGTGTGTATCTGAGTGTGTGAGTGTGTGTATGTACACCATGTGGGTGTAGGAGCCCACGGATATCAAAAGCAGAACTGGATCTCCATCTGGAATTGGAGTTACAGATGGCTTTGAGCTACCATGTGTGCTCGGGAATGGAACCTGGGTGTTCTGTAAGAGCAGTAAAGGATCTTCACTTTTGCGCCATCTGTCCGGGCTCTAACTTTGGTTTTGCAACATGCTCTTTCACTGAATGTAAAGCTCACCATTTCAGCCAGCTTGGCTGTCCAGTAAGCAGCCAGGACCCCACCATCTCCATCCTTGCCCTAGTGCCACTGGGTCAGTGTTTTTATGTGTGTGCAGGGATCTGAACTTGGGTCGCCCTGCTTGCCATTTACTACTGAGCAGGTTTCCCAGCCTCTCAACATTTTAATCCTTTGTCTGTTGCAGAGATGGAATAGGTGCTTCTGGGGAAAATACGAAGCGGGGCAGAATAGATAAAACAATATTAGTCATGGGTTGAAAATGCTGAAGCTGCGTGATGGGAACAGACAGGGAAGTTCACTGTGATAGTCAGCTTTAGCGTACATAGCTTTAATGTTTCCTAAAGTAAAATATTTGTTAAATGAGTCTTTGTTTTTCACTCTGCTGGATCCCATATAGTTATCCTTTCTCCATTTTTACTTTGTTGTTGAAACTTTCCAACTGGTTCTGAAGGATGGGTTTAAATGCTAGAGAGTCACTGTTTGCTTTTGAAAGTTTTCCTAGTCAGCCATGTACCTTTTGAGCTGTCTGAGTTTATGTTTTACTTTTACAATCTTTATTTTACAGCTTCTTAGCTTTATATCATAACTAGAAAAACCTTCCCCATTCCAATATTATTTTTTTGGTTTTTAAGACTTATTTATTTTATTTTATGTGCATGAGTGTTTTGCTTAAATGTATGTCTATGCATCTTGTTTAGTGCCTGCAGACACCAGAAGAGAGCATCAAATCCCCTGGAAGTAGAAATACGAATGGTTGTGAGCAGCTATGTGAGAGCTGGGAATTAAACCTGGAACCTCGGCAAGAACAAGTGCTCTTGACAACTGAGCTATCTGCCCAGATCTTTTGAATTTATCTTTTGAATTCTTTTCTGTTCTCACACAGTATTGATTTTTGTTTTTTGTCATTTACAGTGAGTGTTTTGATTGGTTTACCAGTTAGATGGAGCCCATCTTTGAGGCAAGGACCCAGTTTTATTCGACTTTCTTGTGGGCTCAACCACATTTGCTATTTGACCCATCAATTCTTCATCGACTTCATGCCCCTTTATCACATACTGAGTCTCCATAGGTATGAGGTGTTACTCATAAGCCAGTGTTCCCTCCATTACTGGAATTGCTGAAACTCACAATTTCTTCTTTTTGTCTAATTGCATTGGCTAGTGCCACAAAAGAAGATTGAATAGTTTGTAAAATGAGCATGTTAAAGTTCATATGCTGGGCCAGTAAAATGACTTGGTAGGTAAAGGTACTTGCTACTGAGTAACGCAAGCCTAACGACCTAGAACACAAAACAAAGGAAAGAAAAGACTCCACAAAGTTGTCCTCTGACTTCCACACATACACAACAGAATGCACATTGTTCTACATTCAATAACAATGTTAAGAATATGCATAGTTGACATGTATACCTATATATGTACCTAACTTCACTAAGTGTGGCACTCACTAGTTTGAGGCTGGAATTGACATGTTCTATTTTAGTGATATATTTGAGTATTGCTAACTTCTGAAACAATGCCCAAACCTCAGAGACTTAATAAATAAAAGTTGCTGTTGTTGTTTCTATCCCCAAATGCAGTACATTTTGGGCCAAGTCAGGTACAGGAGAACTTTTCATCAAGTCCTGTAGGGCCTTGTGCTCTGTCTGCCATCCTTACTGCCCAGAGGCTTCCCTGATTCTTCACCTATGGCTGACAAGAAAGGGAGAGAACATGCAGGCAACTGTACAGAGATGTCCTGAGACCCAGACTTTGCAACAGTCAGGAGCATTTGTTTCCATGTTTCGTTGGGATTGTTAAACCCAGGGCATGAGGGACTGGCGAGGTGGCTCAGTGGTTACTGCTCTTGCAAAGCCAAGGAGGGTGGCTCACAACTGCTTCTAAACTCCAGTTCAGGAGATCTGATGCCTCTGTCTTCTCCAGGTACCAGCACTTATGTACACCTACCTGCATACACACACACACACACACACACATGTTTTTAAATAATGAAAGAAATGTTTCTTTGAAAACCTAAAAAACAAAACAGGGACTGAGGGGCTAGTGAAAACTACATCAGTTAAGAGCACTTGCTCCACTTGCAGAGGACTTGGGTTTGGTTCCCAGCACCCACATCAGGTGGGTCACAACTGTCTCTAATTCCATTTCCAGGGGCTCCAACACCATTTGCTGGCCTTTACATATACCTGCACCCATGTTGTACACACACACAGACAAGCAGGTAGGCATGCAAATACACACTTAAATAAAAATAAAATTAAGGGGGGGGTGCTGGAGAGAGGATTCAATGGTTAAGAGCATGGTCATTCCTCCAGAGGACCAGAGTGTGATTCCCAGCACCCATGTTAGGTCATCTGTAAATCCAGCTCCAGGAGAATCAGAGCCTCCAGATACCAGTCCTCACAAGCACACAATCCCAGAGACCTGATCAAAATAATAAGATAAACTTTTAAAACATAAGATATCTTTAGTTTGAGGCTGTACATCCAGCCCACCAGCCACCACACAGCAGAGCCTGTCTGGAGAGAGCATGTCTATGTCTGCTTATTGTAAGGTTAACAAATTGGTCCTTGAACACAACTAGACATTTCACAAGTCTCCATTCCAGGGACTAGAGCAGACTATGAGCAACCGTTTTTAATTTCACTGGGAATCTATCAAATACCACAGAAATGACAAGGCTAAGATCTCATTCAACAAAAGAGACATTTTTGAGGAACTTCCTTTTTTTTCTTTTCTTTTCTTTCTTTAGTTTTTTGTTTGTTTGTTTGTTTGTTTGTTTGTTTACTATGTAGCCTTGGCTGTCCCGTAACGCACTATGTAGACCAGGTTGGTCTCAGACTCATAGAGATCACCCTGCCTCTACCTTCCAAGTGCTGAGACTAAAAGACTATGCCATTATGCCTGGCTGGCAATTAAATAAAAAAAAACCTCTTTTTAAATTGTTAAATATTCAATAGACCCCTCTTAAATTTTAGAAATACATTATTTTCTTTTTTCTTTATGAACTCACATCTACAACGTGTTTTAATAGTAAAACATATACTCTAGGGAAAAATCAATGAGTCCAAGATGGATTATATGATGGACATAAATATAAGTTGTAGCTTCACTGTGTGCAACTTCTTGAGAAGATAACTAATTTGTTTCCCACTCAACCATTATCCACAAGTGCATAGGTTATTCCATAGGTCAGTGTGAAACTTGAGTTAGAAGTTTGGGGACTCATGATTTTCCAAGGTTTGTGATGTGTGCATACTGGGGTGTTGCAGAATAATTATCTGTGTTCAATCAACAGCCTCCCCCAGTTTATATCCTTAAAAAGCTGTTTGGAGCAGATGATCTGAGGAGTCTGCTTTTGGTGGGTGGAGGAAGAGTTCTCTTTGGAGCTCAGACGTTGTTCTCCTCTGCCACTTTCTGGCTTCACAAACCCTCTGTGCCTTCCCCTATTGGCACTGTCTGACAATGTTTACTAAGAACAGCCAGTATACCAGATCCACCGCCAGGTCACGGCAATACAAAGCAGCCACAAACCTGGGCCCCGTTTTGGAAGGAGTCGCTCTGCGGTGAAGAAATGGATGAGAAAACTATCACAGCAGGCAAGAACTGTTTCAGTTTCCAGATCAAATCAGACCCTGTTCAAGCCTCCACCTGCAGGCGGGAATTCCAGATCACAAGCGTGCACCTTCTTGTCCTCCTAAATTATCTAGGGGTCCTGGAGCTCTTTCACAAGGGAGGAGGAACAGACAGCCATTACTCTCCCAGTCTGATCTGATTTCTGCTAATCCATGCAGAAGCAGGTGGGGTCCTTCCAAAGAGAGCTGCTCTTTGCTCATCAGGTTCTCTCTGCAGGCTTCCATGTTGCTCTGTCCTCCATAGCTTGGGTCCCCATTCATCACCAGCCTCAATGAGCTATGGCTTTAGGAACCCAATCCTTCCAGACTGGCTTCCTGCACGCTCTCACTTCCTCCAGGCACAGCTTTGGCGCCTTGATGGAATCACAATGGCCCAACCTCCTTCCAGACCTGAGGGCTTCTCCAGTGGAATAGTTATTTTCCTTCTCAGCCCCTGACATACAAAGGCTTTATGTTTTCTGTTTTCCATGAAGTGCTGCCGTGACAAACCCTGGTCTGTGAACTACCTGGCAAGCAGGAGGTCCTCTTCCCAGATGTTCCAGCAGCTCATTTTGTGGTCTTGAATCTGGGCCACCGCTTGCTGTTGTGAAAGTTGCACATTGCACAACTTCAAGACAAGGAATCCTGGGTCAGAGGACAAACGCGCACAAATTACACAAAGAAACTGTTGGTTTACCAGAATGACTGTGTCAGTTTTCAGACCCATGAGCAATGCACTGTCTCTACACAGCCTTGCCAACTCTTGAGTCGTCGGTCCTGGGTGTAAATGTTGCTATTCAGATGGGTAGGAAGTAGCTTCCATCACTATGATCTCTGGACCACTGCTGACCCAGGGACCGTGTCCTCTATCATCTGTCTGGATCACGAATTGCTATGGGAGGAATGTTCGTGTCCTTCCACGCTCCTATGTTAGAATCCCAACCAAAACAATGATCCGAAGAAGTGAGGCCCTTCCAGAGATTAGTCAGGAGGGGGCCCCTCATGGTGAAAGCAGTGCCCTTATTTATTGAACTGCATCCATTATCAATGTGCGGCCACAAGACAAGCATCTGTAAACCAAGATGACGGCCCTCACCAGAATCCAACCGTGCTGATGCTCTGCTCTCTGACTTCCAGCCTCCAGAAACTTGGGAATTAGACACGTAGTATGTATAAGCCACCTAGTCAATAATAACTAGAGTTCTAAGCTTTGGTGAGTACTCCAGCAATGTCACTTAGGTGGAGGATGTTAAGGATAATGAAAAATAGATTATTCATCCCCTCCCCAACTACCATTCCATTCAAGACTCTTAGAACACCTCATTCACTTGGCCCTAACAGACACCCTGTAGAATTCACAACACATCATGCTCCTTCCTGTGGGCTGGTAGGTACAAACTGAAACAGGTGCTGCAGATGGGCAGGGCTGGGGACAACAGCATAAGCATGGGATCTGCATGGAAGTCAACAACAATATTACTTGAACTAATTGTTTAAGTTACCTACAGCATACACTTTTTCCCATCCTACACTTACATCCTCATATAATAAGTATTAATGGAATATCAGGCTTTATTTTACATGCAGAAGACTGAGCAATACAAATGGTAGGGTCTCTAGAAACTCCCGTACTCTAGAGGAGAAATGAACATAACTTTAAAATACTGCAACATTATAGACACGCTCAGAGTTCAGAGTATTGGAACCATGTTCTTTTTCCATTACCCAAGGACAAAGTTCCCCAAATATGCAGCCTTTTGCTATGTTGCATGAGGGATACGGGTGGCAGCTTCATAAACTGTTCTTAATAGAGCCATGGACAGCTGAGTAGAGCTACCCAGTCTAACCTAGTAGGAACCAGGCCTTAGGGACATGTGGTACCCATTTCTTGTTATCCTGAACTTCTAACCTCTGCCAAGCATATAGTTCATTAATGTGAAACACGGCAAAGACTTATAACCCTCCCTGATCAACAGAAGGATGAATCTACCTCTACACTCTGTGCCAGCTCATTTACTTACAAATGGCATCCTCTTGCTATGTCCTCATGTGGTCAGCCCTCTGCCTATGTCTTAGTGCTGTCTCCTCTTCATATAAGAACATAAGCCCTATTGGAGAGGGCCCATCCTCATTGTTTCAGTATAATTTGGTTTCTTCAGTAAATATCTGTCTCCAAATATGACCACATGTGCATTTGGTAGGCTAACGGAATCCAGTCTTTAATAGGGAGAAAGCACAGAAACACACCATCCAGCCAGCGAGCCTGCATTCTGAACAGATGAGGAAGCAACGACCGGCAGATAAACAACCAAGACAACAGCATGCTTGACACAGAACTGGCTTGAGTTTCATCTACTTTGACTTCTTCCCTCTGCTTTCTCTGTTGGCAAAGGTGCTAGTCCAGAGCCATGGAGTAGCCATAGCAATGGAGCAGGGCACTTACACCACCAGTCTATGCCAATAAAGAAAACTCAGAGATGACAGCAACCAAAGCAGGTTCTGAAGTCGAAAGAAGGCCAGGGAATGTGTTGCTCTGTGACTCAGTAACTCAGTCATTACTTCCTCCCCCCAATTTCATAAGAGAGAATTAAGTGGAACATTTTATTAAGCGTTTTCTCATATTTCGTAGAAGAACTGAATCAATTTCATGTACAAAAAAGCATAATAAAAGTAAAGTGTGGGATTGTGAAAGGAAAGAAAATTGGGTGATAGAATGTTGACATTATTAAAAACACAGCTAGTGCAGCTAGTGAACATCCTTGCAAAGTGCAAAGACTCCCTTTGGAGACATCCGAAGATCTGACCTGATCTCTGGTGGAAAAGCCTGCCCAAGCCCGGAGGCTTAGACAGTCAGCCAAGCTCAGCATTCCCATGGAAAGGACAAATGTGGATATTGCAGGAGGCATATTACAGAGTATGCCTAGATCAAATAATTAAAGCACTCATCAATACCCTCAGGACTTGTGAAATAAAATCAACTGTGTGAAAATCCTATTCAGTCTGGTCCACAGGAGTAAATCTTCACATTTGTCTTGCTCCTTGACAGTGCAATTTAGTAGCATGTCTTGGTAGTCAAGGAAACAAGTAAGTAAAAATGCATTTGTTTCTCTCAAAAACTCAACAGCAGCAAATAATTCAGAAGTGGCACAGACTCGATTGGATGTTCCTCCAAAGGTACAAGATTAGCTATTAAGTGGGTGGCACAAAGCTTACCAGAATTTTCATAGCCATTAAGATGTCATTAACTTTCAAAAAGGATGCATGTGGCTGTCTGATGGCTAGTCTTGGTTTCAGTTTGACTACATCTGGAATTAACCAAAACTCAAGCGGCTGGGGACACCTATGAGGAATTTTTCTTAGTTAGATCATTTAAAGTATAAAGAACCACCTTAATCTGGATCTTTAGGCATGGGAAGATCCACCTTAAAGCTGGGCCACGCCTTCTGGAAGCACATAAGGACTTGGAAGAAGGCAGTGCTTTGCTCTTTGCCTCTTGCCCGTGTTCTCACTGACCACTGACTCCCTCACTGGCATTAGAACACACTTCTTTGAAATTTCAGTGTATACTGAAGACCAGTTAGTATGTCTAGCCTTATGGACTGAACAACTACTGGATTCTTGGATCTTACATTGGTAGACAGCCATTTTCAGACTAGCTAGACCACAGCCTACAAGCCATGCTAATAAATCCCAGATAGATAGATAGATAGATAGATAGATAGATAGATAGATAGACAGACAGACAGACAGATGAATGGACGGCACCAGACAGAAAGGCAGACAGATAGATATTCATGCTATCAGTTCTGTTCCTCTCAAGAGCCCTGACTAATACAGGCTAGGAGTATAACTCCATGATAGAACATGGCCTTAGCATGCAAAAAGTCCTAAGCTTTCTCCCAGACAACACACACACACACACACACACACACACACACACACACACGGGAAGGGACCAGCAAATGTTACAGAGGTACAGAGAAATGAAGGACTTTTTCATTGCCTTTAGCAATGGGAGATACTACAATTGCAGCTGCAGGGCATGCATAAAATTAGGTGTTTCCCCAAAAGGTTACACACAGAATTACTACAAACATTGAAAGCAGACTGTGAAATAGACAAGTGGACAACCATACCCATAGCAGTGTTAGTCATAACAGGCAAAAAGGTGGAAGCAATTCCTGCCCAACCACAAACCGAATGTGGCATCCGTGGAATATTACTCAGCCACAAATAGAAGTATGTTCTGGCACATGTCACAGTGAGCTTTGCAGTTACTACACTAAGAAAAAGAAGCTATCGACAGAGGACAAATGCTGCCTGACACTACTTCTGTGAAGTATATAGAACTGAAAAACCTTTTCTGATAAAAAAAAATAGTACAGACTGAGGAAGGGAATTGTGAAGTTTGAGTTTGGAAGTTGCAAAATTTTGACCCAGAAAAACATGAAAACACCCTGGAATGGGGTGTGTGGAACTCTCATAGCAGTGTGAATGTGTTTGATACTACTGAATTGACATCCTAAAATGGTTGAAATGAGGAATTCTGTGTGGTTGACATGCTTAAAATTTGTTTTAAAGTCACTCTGGTTGTTTTGTAGAAGAGAAGCCGGCAGGTGTAGAATAGAGCAGTGGCCAAAATACGAGCACGGAAACTAAGGTCAGGGAGTGGCTAAGACTAGGAGAGGCATTGACAGGGCACTAACATTTGGGTTTGCTCCTCAGTTCCCACTTGATATCACCATTTTCCAAAAACCTTATGTTCTATGCAGTTCTTAGTTCAGTAACACTAAGAACCAACTCCTGTTGTCATAAACTACCTGGTGGGAGACACTTCTCTGTGGACAATGCTGTTGTTTAATTTGCTCTTTGGCATTTTGGAGGGTCCACCACCCACCTCCCAAATAAATCACATGGAGTCTTATTCTTTTTTATGAATGCCCGGCCTTGGCATTCTTCTAGCCAGTTTTCCTTAACTTAAAGGATCCTATCTAACTTTTGCCTCTGTGTTTATACCTTTCTCTATTCTATATCCTTTTCTTTACTTTTTACTCAGTGGTGTGCTGTGTTGCTGGGTAGATGGCCCCTGATGTCCTCCTCTCCTTCTTCTTTTCCTTGCTCCTCCATCTCTCTTTTCCTCCTTCTATTTGTTCTCTCAGCATGCCAGCCCCACCTATTTCTCTCTCCTGCCTAGGGACTAACTGCTCAACTCTTTATTAGACCCATCAAGTGTTTTAGACAGGCCAAGTAACACAGCTTCACAGAGTTAAACAAATGCAACATAAAAGAATGTCATAACACATCTTAAAATAATATTCTACAACACAATCCACCTAATCTAATGGCTGCTTTGAAGAATTCAGTATTACTCTGTATCATTACAGCACATGTTTTTGGAGGAAGAAAAAGACCCTGGATATATTGAAAAGGTTGAAGAGGAAGCACAGTTGGCTGCTCCTCAGGTCATTTGCATGAGCTTACTATGAAAACATTGCAGCCCAAATTCTCTAGATTTGCCTTAGAACAACCCCTATGAATCCACATAACGAAACATGGTATTTCTCCACACTGAAAGAAGCCCTGGACAGTTGCCCCCAAAGAAAACCAAGGTGACGAAACTTCAGTCCAGTCTCAAAAGAAGATTCAAAATATCTACAAGAAGTTGAGCACAGTGGTGCACACCTGTATCCCAGCACTTGGGAGAAAGAGACAAGATGATGGCAAGTTCTAGAAGAGTTTGGACTACAAGACCCTGTCTCAGAATACCAATAAATAAATAAAATCAGCATTTTCTTCCTTTTCAACCACTGTACTTTCTATGACCACATATTTAGCATATTTTACCATAATAAAATTTCATGATAAGCGTGGAGACACATAATAGTGAGTCACTGAGCAAGTTAGTGATTGAATGACTGAATGAATCAAAAACTAAACGGTTAACAGAACTCACTCATGGGGTCATTCTGCAAAGGGTTGTAAAGAAAGGCTAAGGTTTGGTCATAGAGGGCTTTACATGCATGAAGTCCTTGTGTCCCTTGGCACAATCACTAAGTAAACAGTAGAAAGCATGAGGCATTATTCAGGAGACTTGAGTTTTTATTAATCTGCCTCCTCTTCTTCACCTATCAGCAGCTATACAACCTCTATCCCCTTCGGATCTAACAGCTAAATGCAGTGCTCATGTCTAATCATGAATTCAATCTTTGATGAAAACCCTATTTTGAAATCATACAGACTATTGATTTACTTTGTTTATTTCCTACATTAGCATGAAATATAATTTTATGATGGTAGTAGTATAAACTTTTGAAATGTGTAGACCTAAAGGATTGTTTTAAAATATTATGGAACACTTAGGAAGTGCATCTCTGCATTCCTAGGGACCAAGACAGCAGGATTATGAGCTCTGGAGTGGGAGGCCAGCCTGGGCTACATAGTGGAACTCCATCACAAAAACTAAGTTAAGGAAGAGCTAAATACAGGGAAAGAAAATGAGCTCTAAAACAGGGTGGGATGCTAATTGTTTTTCTAGTTCTAATTCTGTCATGATTTTTGGTTTTGATGGTGAACAAGTTGTAAAACTACATTCAATAGAGAAGGTATAAAATCCAGTGGGAATCTCCACAGCTTCCATTTTAAATACCTACCCCCTTTTAGTGGAAGGTGAGACAGGGTTTCTCTGTGTAACAGCCCTAGCTGTCTCTGTAAGCCAGGCTGGCCTCGAACTCACAGAGATCCACCTGCCTCTGTCTCCTGAGTACTGGGATTAAGGGTGTGTGCCACCACCGCCCGGCTACTTTATGCTGTATAAAAGTTCACTGAGTCTTTACGTCTACTAATTTCAATGTGTGGTGGTTTTTTTATTTGTAACTTGTTTACAATAAGCTTTTTAAAAAATAAATTAAGAATGCAGTGGCATGCACTTCAGACACAAGATCTAGAGGACCCGAGCTAGATATAACTTGGAAGTCTTACCTTTGAAGACAAGTTTCATAGTATCTGAAAGAATGCAAGCTATGAAAGTTGCCAAGGGAGGGAAACAATTAATAGTCCTAGCCAGCTCTAATACACATGAGTCACAGCAACGATCAGCACAGCACAGTAACGCTAAGGATGCAGTAGTGCACTTATATCTTCATGGTAACCAGTGGCCTTCGAATCACACTCAAGGACCACTCAAGAGGAGGGAAACCATGCTCGGTACTGGAAATCTAGCCAACTACCTCAGGCTAATGAGGTCATGGATCTTGGAGGTGAACGTACTTCCCCGCTTTACTAAGCCAGCATAATCCCTAACTACATTCTAAATCTGTATCCTTATACCCACAGATAACTGTAGCTCTCATCACTCATCAAACTTCTCTTTGCAACAGAAAACCACAACCAGTAAAAAAGCAGAAAACAAGTGATCATGCAGTGGCCAACCTCACCTGCAACATGTCTGTTGCATCTAAGCCTCAAGGAACATCATAGAGGTGAGAGAGAAAAGGAAAGCTGCAAGGGCAAGAGGACCAGAAAATCCGCTCTGAGTCTGTGCCTCCTTCAACAGACAGGAAAGCTTCCCCCATGATGCTTCAACAACATGGCTGCCTAAACAAGACCTGAAGACACACAACACCAATAGACGTGCTAACACTGTAGGCAGAATTCTTATGGGGCACCACCCTTAGGTAAAGAACTATAAGCAGCTACAGAAGGCTGAGAATAGGAGAAAAAGTCCTCCCTAAGATGAGTTCCCGAGCTGGTTATCGAGTACCAAGTTGTTTGCCCTGAATCATATACATTCAAGTAACACAAAATGGATCAAACATATTATAGTGTGTGTGCGTGTGTGTGTGTGTGTGTGTGTTTAACAGTCAAAGAAAAAGAAGCTCTAATTTCTAGAGGGAAGTGGGAATCAAAGGGATTAAAGGGAATAAAGCAAAGGAAGAAATGATGGACTTTTATTTTATTTCTAAAAATTCTAGAAATCTAATAAAAATGAATATAGTAGGAACAAAGTAGACTAACACTAACAGTAAAGGTAAACAATTAAAATGTTTCAATCCAATTATTCCTAAATAAGAGCACTCATTTCCATATGGACATAAAACTCGAGCATCTGTTGCTGGCATAAACTGTAAATCCTATAAACATACTTTGAAGCTAGCGCTTACTTCCTCAGCCAGCCAGGCAGGCAGCCTCTGCTTCTCTGACAAAATAAGGTGGGACATGGCACCATTACTGCGTCTCCAAGATCAAAAGCTCAGCCCATCTTCTAGGCGTGGTAGTCTGGAAGCAATGGACAGAGAAACTGCAGCTTAGCAACAGAGAACGCCTGGCAGCTCTCCAAGAACCTTAAAACGTATAGTCAAAGGAGACAAAGCACTGAGAATCGCTTGTGCAGCCTTCTGGGGAGGAACAAAATACTTTTACCCCAAATATGACATTTGTGTATCCCTCTGACCACATTTACAGTTGTTGGCATTCAGCATTCAATATTATAAAAGTTATTTAGAAGTCTGAACCTATAATACGGTTTTGAATGCTCTATTGCTTTTAGGGTTTATAATCATTGCTCGAATGGGAATTGTTTCATTTTTAAAACTTGAACTGCTGAACTTCTGTCTATGAGTAAAGGACATAGGCTGTACTTCAAGTTATGTATACTGGGAAACCTACCTGAGTTATTGTTCATAAGGAAATCTACGTATGTAGCTCACACACACATTCGGAATTCTCTGAATCAGTTCTCCCAACGCCACTGTTGGTGTCTGTTTTCGGGTCTGAGTTTCTTTGGTGTGTGTATATGGGTGGATGATTCTGAAGACAAAATCAAGAGCTTCTTGGATGCTAGATAAGCGATCTACTTCTGAACTAACCCGAAAGTCCACACTGCTTGTGAAAGGCTTTAAAGGTCCCTTGCAACTGTTGCAGTTGCGGGGATGCTGCTTGCATATATTTTCCCGGGCAGCTTCCATTGCTCATGAGCACTCTGTTCAAAGACTAGAGCAAATGGGAAGTGCAGCCATGCTCCAGAAAGAGAAGGAAAAACACTCGGTTCAGCTGGCTCCTCTGAGTCAAGTGTGGTTCAAACACATTTGCGAGAAGAAAATGCCCGTAAAGAGTACAGACAAATAAAAAGCTCAGGGCCCTTATGATTAAGCCACTATTAAGAATATTAAGATAACGCTCTGTGTCCATGAAGAGCTTACTCAAAGGCATCAGAAACCACAGCCCTCACACACTTCAATCCCCTCTATCAAACATTTAGTGACCCCTGCCGCCATGACAGTTTTGTTGACTAGTATGTTTAGCCTCTTTTCCTTCATGTGTTTCTACTGAGTGTGTATTCTTTTAAATCAACAGTCAGACAGCAGTGAATGTCTACAATTCCAGATACACTGGATGATCACATCCGCCCAAGGCCACAAAGCCAGGCTGGACTTTGTTTCTTTAAAAGAGACAGGAGAGGGGGCCAGGGTGTAAAAGAGGGAGAATGGAGAAAAAAATGACAACAGTAGCCCCGCAAAGCTTCATATCCGGTAAGCTTGAACATAAGCACGACAGAAACGTTCCGTGGATGTGTGCTGTAAACACACACTCACAAGTGTGAAAACAACAGTCTAACATAAGGCAATATTGTCAAAGAAAATAAAAGAGTTTAAATTTTGGCACGACAGTTTACACGGTCCTGCCAAGTGACTCCGGTTTATCACATTTCTGCGACGTTGACGAAACAGCCTTCTTCAGTGCAGCCAGCAGGTGGCAGTATTGACTGCATACCAGCGGCTAGGACTTATTGTTTCAAAAGAGTAAGTCCCAAGAAATACAAATGAGTTCATCTTATCTGTGTTTTGAAACTTTCAAAGATATTATTCCATCATATCAGAGACTACTGTGAACTCCCTTTGTAAAGCCTGATGATCATCTATTTCTCTTGGCTCTGGGCACGACATTGAAGTGATGGGACTTGTTTGGTTTCCAAGCACTAGTTAAATGGATAGACATTTTATCTCTTCCACAGCTAGCAAAGCACCACTGTTTACCTTACCCAGGACAGAGCCTCGGAGCTGTATGGGAACTTTCCTAAAATCAAAACACAGAGCAGCATATGGATGCGAAGCACACAAGCTTTGGGATCTCGACTGGTTGAAATGGTCCCTGTGGCTCCGGGATTACGGACATGGAATACCCATTACAGTAATCCAAATCAGAGTTTCCCCCCAACCCCTAGAGGAGGGGGGAATACAATCATATTGTGTTTTTATTTGATATGTCTTTATCTGTGTTTTGCTTTGTTTTGTTTTTCTTTGCTTACTAAATGGAACAATCTCAGACATCATGACTTTGAATCACACCCACAAGATAAACCCAGCCTCATCATATTATCAAAGACACATATAAACAAAAATACTATTGTATCATAGGGACAAAGTTTACTTGGGTTTTTTTTTTTTCCTGAGACAGAATTTCTCCATGTAATCCTGGCTATCTTGGAACTCACTCTGTAGACCAAGCTAGCCTCGAATTTACAGAGGATCTACCTGCTTCTGCCTCCCGAGTGCTGGGATTAGATTTACCTACTCTTTTTACAGACAGAGTTTTCACTTTGCCTCACCCATCCCCTCAAAAGGCATTGCTGTGTTAGCCACCTTCTCTTGTGCAGCCAGTTGGCATAGACTTTTCTTGGCGGGTTAAATAGTAAACATTTGGGACTTTAGGAACCAGGATGCAGAGTGGATGCTTACACTCACGGATATAAAAACCATTATTAGCTGATGTAGGAGAGGCTTATGTCTTTCTGTTGCTTTCATTGGGTAATTAATAAAGAAACTGCTTGGCCTGATAGGTCAGAACATAGGTTGGTGGAGTAGACAGAACAGAATGCTGGGAAGAAGGGAAGTGAGGTAGTCGCCATGACTCTCCTCTCCGAGACAGCCGCTGGTTAGAATCCTCCTGGTAAGCCACCGCCTCGTGGTGCTACACAGACTATTAGAAATGGGTTAATCAAGATGTGAGAGTTAGCCAATAAGAGGCTGAAACTAATGGGCCAAGCAATGTTTAAAGGAATACAGTTTTCATGTAATTATTTCAGATAAAGCTAGCCTGGAGCCAGGTGGCAGGACACAGCCCGCCATTCATTTTACAGTTAGCTTGTGAACAACGTAACACTCAGAGACAGTCTTCAGGGGTAAGTTTCTCAAATAACGTAAAGAGAACAAGCCACTACGGGGAGGGGCCCAGACAGCTCCGCACTTACCTTAGTTCACCAGCTTTTTTCCCAGCTTTATGGTGCCGCAAACTGCACCAAACAGCTGTCTTGGTTTTGTGCTCCGTGAGTTACATGAAATTTTGTTACTACACAGGCTTTGAACTAGGGGACTTTGCCCAACTACATCCACACTTCAGGTGCGGGAAATCTGAACTTTATGCCTGGTGGGTTGAAAATATTCTGTTTGCTCTGGATTTAAACAATACATACCAGGATCCAAGCCTGTCATGAGTTGAAGAACATCTATATGTTTTAAATCAAAATCCATACAGACTAAGAAAGATAAGAATATAATTACACATACACATACACGTACCCATAAGCATAGCCATGCACACACAAATGCATGGACACTCACATATACACACACACACTTGCCTAGACACATGCATGCACATATATAAACACAAGCACACCCATGCACAGGCACCCGCACATGCGTGTACTCAAACACACGATCTAAACTCCTGTTAAGTATTGGCTTTCAGTAGATTGAAACAAGGATCGGCCCTGCTAAAAACAAATCACCAACTCCCAACCCAGAAGTCGTGTACTTTTTTCCCCCATTTAAAAAAGTTTCCTGTGTAAAGCTGCACAGCATAACCAGTGAGATGGCTCAGTGGGTGAAGATACTTGTCCCCGGGCCTGGCATTCTGAATTTGATCTTCAGCATCCATATGGCGGAAGGAGAGAACTGACTGCTGTGATTTTGCCTCTAACCTCCACACGTGCACACAGACATATGCATAATGAAATGTAAAAAGTACTTTAAAAGAAATAAAACTCTGTGGCAGATTTTGATACTGATACTTAGGACATAAATTGCTTATTTATATGTAAATATATAAGTATACATGTTCTATATGTGTGTGTTTGCTGAGGATTGAACTTAGGGCCTCATGCATGCTCAACACATACTCTACAATGAGCTGCATAACCAGCTCAAGCTCCTCTATTTCTCAAATGCACGTTATCACTAAGAACACAAAGGATGGGAAGATGCCTCGGTTGATAAAGAACTTGCTGTGCAAGCGTGAAGGCCCAAGTTCAAGTCCTGAGAACCCATCCAAAAGCTGGACACAGTGGTGTGAGTCTGGCAGGTCTCTGGGTTTCACCAGAAAGCTACTGTAGCTGAATCTGGTTCTGTGAGAGACCTTCTCTCAAAAGCTAGGTGGAGGTCGGGCAGTGATGATGCACACCTTTAATCCCAGCACTCGGGTGGCAGAGGCAGGCGAATCTCTGTGAGTTTGAGGCCAGCCTAGTCTCAAACTTTGGAACCTGGAACTGAGGACAGGTTCCAAAAGCTACAAAGAAACCTTGTCTCAAAAAAAAAAGAAACAAACAAACAAACAAACAAAAAAACAACAACAACAACAAAAAACCTAGGTGGAAAATGACTGAGGAAGATGCACACCACATACACAAACACAACAAACACAAACATAAATACATGAATAAATAAATAAACAGGCATAGGTGATAACATCACATGATCTCATCTGTGTGTGGCTTGAACCTGTGCAGGTTTTATTCATGCTGCCACAGTTTCTATGAGGTCATGTGTGCATCAGTCCTGTTGGCTCTGGAAGTTACTGCTTCCTTGGAGCCATTCATCATCACCTCTGGATTTTACAGTCTTTCCACTTTCTCCACATAGATCCCTGAGGGGAGGAGCTTGATGATGACATCCCATTTAGGACTGTGGCTCTAACATTACTCCCTCTTTGCACAGTGTCCCTTTGTGGGTCATTGTGCTAAAGACTTCCATGATTCCGAGTGCACTGCAAAGCTGCTGGGGAATGTTCCTTTAAGCCATGAACCCTAGGCAGGGGCAGGCCCAATCAGATCCCATAGAGCAAAGGCTTTGGCTGAAGCTGGCCTGAATCAGATGTCTCCTTTTGGGCCATATGGTTCTAAGAAGTGAACCTGAATGCTTTAACTGGCCCTGCTCTGAGATGGAGAGTGTGTGGAATATGACAGAAAGGTAGAGAAGGGGGAGAGATAAAGAACTTGTGGGTACAAATATAAATTAGTGCAGCCACTATGGGAACAGCTCAGAAGTTCCTCAAGAACAAATGAGCAACTGTACACAGCTGAAGGAGCCGAAGATAGCATCCACGGGTACTGCTTCTGCATACACCGTAGCACTATACACAGCCTGTGTGCTCATTGACAGATAAATGATTGAAGAAAATGTACACATATAAAAATGGGGTTCTATTCAGCCCTAAAGAATAACAAAAATATGTCCTGTGCAGGAAAATGGATGGAACTGGAGAACTCCATGCTAAGCAAAATTAAGCCAGATGAAGAAACACATCACATGTCTTTCCTAACACACGGCAGGTTTTAAATGTTATAAGCCATTCTCTCTCTCTCTCTCTCTCTCTCTCTCTCTCTCTCTCTCTCCTCTCTGTCTCTCTCTGTCTCCCTCTCTCTCTCTCTCTCTCTCTCTCTCTCACCCACACACACACAAACACACATTTCTTGGTATAGTGGCTTACATCTATAATCCAACACTTGGAGACCGAGGCAAGAGAATTATTGTAAGCTCAAGGCTAACCTGGGCTACACAGTAGGTTTCAACCCATCATAGAGTACAGTGTAAGTAAGACCTTGTTTCACAAAGCAAAAGAGACATGAATGCAGAAAGGAGACTACGTATGGCAAAGATGGGGGCTAAATGAAGGAGAAAAGGAATACAAAGAGGGTGATGGGGTGAACAGTAGCAATGCACATGGTAGACATGCATGAATTTGTCAGAAAGGAACTTAGTATTTTCTGCTCACTTGTCTTCATTTTTATTTTGTTATTCTTGCCTCATTGCAAGCATGTATGTTTTCACGCTTGAGGGGGGGGCAGTCTCTTTTCCAGTTTAAGATATCTACAAGTGTCTTCATCCATTGGTATGGCCTGTGGATTGGCCTCTAGTGGTTTGATCTGCAATTCCACAGTTTACTTTGGATCTGGTCTTATTTTTGTTCTAAAGCTCTTTCAACATGCTGTACCTCTGCCATGTTTAGAGTTGAGTTAACAGGGCTTGCTCCTGTTCTACTTTCTGTTTTCAAATTAGGTCTCAAAGTCAAGCTCAACTCCATAGCGGAACTGAGATGTAATGGCTTCAGCTAGGCCAGCCCCTTCTTTAATCTACTTCATTGTCCAGAGGAATCGCTAGTTCTCATCAAACATCTTCTCTCATCTTGTTTGCTGGCTTGTTTGTTTGTTTTTCTCATCAAATTGATTGATTCTTGGGTTTGCCAAGGAGAGATGGATACTCTGGGCTTCTTTCTGTGTCTGTCCTTTTGGCCTCCATCCTGGCTAATTTTATGTCAACTTGACACAAGCTAAAGTAATCTGCGAGGAGACAACCCCAACTGAGAAAATGCCACCAGTGGACCACGCTGCAGGCAAACCTGTGAGGCACTTTCTTAATAGTGACTGGTGGGAGAGGGCCCAACCCATCAGGAACAGTGCCATCCCTGGGCTCTACAGTGCCATCTCTCGGTCCTGGGTTATACAAAAAAAAAGGCTGAGCAACCCATGAGAAGTAATCCATGCCCTTTGCATCATCTCCTGCCTCCAGGTTTCTGCCGTTTGAGTTCTTGTCCTGGCTTCCTCTCATGATGGACTATGGATATTAAAAAAAAAAAATAAGCCAAATAAATCTTTTCCTCCCCAACTTACTTTTGGTCATGGTGTTTCATCATAGCAATAGTAACCCTAACTAGGGCAACCTCTATCATCAGGACTTAACACCTGAGATTCCAACCAACATGTGTTCAACACATGTATGCTTGGATCCTATGCCTCCAAATAATTCTAAATTCATCCATGACTATGTACTAGTCATTTTATGTGGGCAAGTGAATTATAGCTTTTAACTCAGCTGAGGCCCCAGGGTTTCACTTTTGTGGGGAATCAAACTTAACAGCCATATGATAGACAAGCACTCTTCCACTGAGCAATGAGCTCAACCAGACCCAACATTTAAATTTTAGAATTGCCTGCATCCTGGCATGTGAGGCTTTAAAATGCAGTGGATAGATAATCTAGAAAAGGTAAAAAGTGTGGACCAGATGAAGATGGGGAAGGGAATGAACAAGGATCTGAGGGAGAAAGAACTGGATATAGAAGGCAGTGGAGATTGATTTCCTAGGGGTTTTTCCTATCTGGTTTTTGGTTGCTGACATTTGTCAAATTGATCATTACCTTCAGCCAAAGTTAGTGCAGTGATTTTTGAATTAGGATTCTGTTTTGAGGCCTCGGCATACTAATCAAAAACTGCTGCCCATTGGCCCCATATTATTCCCTTCTCAGATGAACAATTACTTTCCAACAAAATATCTCTCAGTGTGCCTACTGAATGTCCAAATAAGTGGTGAGGCCAGGACACTTAAGACGACCATCCGGGCTGGTGGGCTGGTCCAGTGGGTAAGTATATTTGCTGCCCAGTCCGGTGATCTGAGTGTGATCTTAGTACTCAAAGGTAGTAGGACAGAACCGACTCTGGAATGTTGTGCTCTGACCTCCACGTGCATGTGTAAGCTCGGGCAAACACACACACACACACACACACACACACACACACACACACACACGTGCAATAGATGTGTAGACAGACAGACAGATACATGCAGTAAAATGATAGGCAGGGTCGTGGTGTAGCTCAGTGGCAGGGTTCTTGTCTAGCATAGGACAGTCCCTGGGATCCACTCACAACACTGAGAAGGGAGTGGTGGAGGAGGAGGTGCCAAAATTATGATTGTAGTCAGCAATATATTGGAAATAGGAGGTTTTTGAAGTAGAGGAGAGAATTTGACACTTAGACAGTCCTGACAAACTGGCAGGGTTTGTCAGGAAGGCAATGGTTGAGCACCTGTGTCCTGGACCCCAAATCCTGATTCCCTGCCATCCCTAAAAGCAGGTTTGATAATCTGCAATCCTAGGTTCAGAGGGAGCGGGTGACAGAGCTCTCTCTGTTGGTCTGACAGAGAGACAGAAAGAATGTTGCTTGGGAGATCAAATCCAAGCTTTTAAAATACAAAATCAAAATAAACAGAAAATCTGGTGTCTTAGTTACTTACTGTTCTATTGTCATGAAGAGACATTATAATCAAGGCAACTCTCTTTTCTTAGCTCTTTTTCTAAATTAACTCTTTGGGAATTTCATACCCTGCACCCCAAACTACTCATTTTCCAGTCCCTCCATTTCTACCCCTCATCCTCATAGCATCTCCCCAAAAGAAATTTTTAAAAAATATTAATTGAAAACAAAACAAACGAAACATCCCACTTTGCTCCGTCATCTGTCTCTGCCTCTCTGACACCTCTCCATTTGTCTTAGTGGCGTTGGGAGCTGCTGAGTCATGCAGCGGACCATTTGTCCACTCAGCTTTACTTGCAAATGTTCGCTGCAATGAGTTGTTAGTCTGGTTCAAGGACTCTGGCTTCTGGTACAGCATCAATCCTGGACCCTCATCTCACCTCCCCTCAGATATCCTGCTGTTGCCCCAAGTCATGGAAATCCTGAGGCTATGGTTCCACTGGCCAATCACTTCACACACTCTGGCATGTCATAGATGGGGTAGTTGTTGGGGTGGGACAATTCAAAGCCCTGGATATATAGGTCTGGACATAGCAGTAGCATGGCCCTTGGACACCAACATGGTCTTCTGTGGTAACAGGAGCAGCAGACATCAACATAGACCCTGGTTGCAGTAGAGCCATAGACCCAGACATGGTCCTCAGCTGGAGCTGGGGCCAGATGTCAACACAGCACTGGGTGGCAGTGCAGGCTAGTCAGATCAGCATGGACCCATGGTGGGAGCCCTCAGATACCAACATGGTCACTGGTGATGGCCCAGATTCTGAGCATCTATGTGGTCTTTGGTGGGAACATGGGTCACGGATGTCAACACAGACCCTGACTGGGGAAATACCAGGGACCCAGACATGGCCCTTGACAGCAGGAGAGAGACAGAGAGAGAGAGAGAGAGAGAGAGAGAGAGAGAGAGAGAGAGAGAGAGAGAGAGAGAGAGAGACTGGACCTAGTGTGGGCTTTTGAAACCTCAAATACTGCTCCAAGCAACATACCTCTTCTAACCAGGACACAGCCCCTTTAACAAGGTCACATCTCCTACTTTTTCTCACCAGTTCACTTGGGAAACAAGCATTCAAATATATGAACCTATGAGGAGGAAGGTATTCTCATTAAAACTCTCATAAAAAACTGGACCATTGCCCTATAATCTATCCAAATTGCAATATCGCAGGAGCTCTCTCTAATTCCCTACCCTCACCCCCTACTCTTTTACTTTAGGGTCTTCAACGTCTCTCATGCCTTTGGAATCTCTGGACCACCCTAAAGGGCGATTAATTGCCCATACACTAGATTTGCACATCTTCTGCTCTATTCCACTTGCCATTAAGACATAGGGTCCCTGGTCACATATTTGGTTATTGTGTAAGTAAAGATTTTCACAGACCCTCAGTCAATGGCCCTCCATATCCAGATGTTCAACCGTGCCCAGAGATGTTAAAAATACCACCCCACAACAGCACATCCATGTAGGCCTTCTTGATAAAAATGTGAATTTTAACTACAGAATACTCCAGAACCTTCTGTCACATCGCACCTGTCCTAAGTGCCTTGCTCTGGGCCACACGTTTGAGGCAGTCACTCCAGATTCTTTGACCGTCATCTACCCTTGGTTCACCATCACATACTCTAGAGCTCACAGCAGCTGTTGCTTTGCTCTCTTTCCTGGGATGGCTCTTGTCGGGGCCCGTTTCTAGCTCGGACCATAAATTATTTCTCTAGACCAGACCCCAACATAAACTCTCTCTCTTGACCGGTGTGGAGGAGACGGAAATAAAGACACGACTCACATGGCTTAATTGGGAGGGAGATTCTCAGTGATCCCTCATGAAGTTCTGAGCTCACAACCTGAAGAATTCCTCTCGTTTATTCTCCAAACAGCTTTTATACCAACACATAAACTGAGCGGGAAAATACACCAGACCTGTCTCCTAGGTAACCAGGTGAATGGCGTTTTGTCATGTCCGCATCTTCCTGTCTGCTGTGTATGCTAGCTGTCACGTAGACTTGAATCAGCATCTCCAAATTACAAAGAAAGGAGTAACAACATCCTGACCTTTTGTTGGGACAGTGACAGCCTGTCTGCAGGGCTACGTGACCACTTCAGGTGGGGCCTGTGGCTTCAGAGCCTGGCTGCCACACCATATAGGAATATGGGCCTACAGGCTCTGAAAGGTTATGACCTTGTTTCAAATTGAGTTTCATATGTTTTGATATCTACATTTATTTTTAAGTGACTAATTTATAGCAGAAGCAGCCAAGGTGGCAAAAATTCTCCCTTTGGCACCTGGTACTCTGCATCGGCAGCTTCCATAGCTGGTTTAAGATTTCCTCATAAAGTCAATCCATGAATATAACGCACCCCTCTCTTTCTCTCTCTTTCCCTCTCTCTGTGTCTCTCTTCCTCTCTTTTTCTCTCTGTGTGTCTTCCTCTTTCTCCCCCATGTGTATTTAGTTTATTCTTAAAATTTTAAATTATTTCATAGATTTAAAAAATATATATAGCTTCTGGGATCTCTGACTTAAAATTGTATTGAGGGTATCACTATGGTTTTTATATAATCATTTTTATAAATGTTACATGTATATTTTAATGAATGATTATAAAATCCTAAAGATTATACACACACACACACACACACACACACACACACACACACACACAAACCCAGCTCATTGGATGAAGGTGTCAAGCCTGACAACATAAGTTTGATGCCCAGGATTCACATAGTAGAAGAAAACTGACTGCTTCAAGCTGCCTTCTGAGGTCCACATGCACGCCACAGTTTATGAATGCCAAAAAGCACATGTGTGTGTGCAAATGTACACAGACAAACACACACACACACACACACACACACACTAGATGTAAAAGTTCCACTAAAATAACTCAAAGAGTTAATGAATGAATTCAGCCAAGTGACAGCTGAACAACAACAAAAAGCAACACAGCAAAATCTGCTGCATTTCTGACCATTAACAATGAACAATCTGAGAAGGAAATCAAGACAACAACTCCATTTATACAGCATTCAAAGAATAAAAGAGCTGAGCATTAACCAAAGAAGTGAAAGACTGTCACACTTAAAAGTGCAAAACACTGCATAATGAAGAAAGACAAATATTCAGAAGGCCCTTCCTGTTCCTAGACTAAAAGAGTCAATGTCATAGGGACAGCAGTAGTACCCACCACAGTAAATCTGTTCAATGCAACTGAACTACGCACTCCACATTGTCTAACTTTTATTGTGTACATTTGACCACAGCAATAGTGATAGAAGAGAATCATTGTGTTCACCACAGATCAGAAAGTTGACACTGGTCTGTGCAAGCGCCAAGTGAGATGCAGAGATGAGGGACTGCCCAGGCTGCTGAAGTGAGGAGGGCTTTGCCATGGTGACCGTGGGAAATACGGGAGATCAGTCTCGGCAAGAAAAGCCCAAAGTCTACTTCACAGAGTGGAAACCTACTCCATTTCACAATAGATGAAAATTGTCTCTCCTATAAAACCAGGGCAAGCTAAAGAAGAAATTAATTATTTAATGCAAACTTTGCTTCATTCTAAATCCTTTTGGGAAAAAAATTAGCAGCATCCTTAGGTGATCCAAGCACACGTGAATAATATGTAGTTCCTTCTGAGTGTGCTCTCCACATTCCCTGCAGCCTTGTGGCATTTTGACTACTGAAAATATAGGAATTGAAGTGTTCTTATCCTTACTTTTACTTTCGAGTGCAACCCTTGAGAGAGAGAGAGAGAGAGAGAGAGAGAGAGAGAGAGAGAGAGTGTGTGTGTGTGTGCGAGTGCAACCCTTGAGAGTGTGTGTGTGTGTGTGTGTGTGTGTGTGTGTGTGTTTGCCTGTGTCAAATGTGACTGATACTTTCCATTATTTCCATTTTAAACATTTAAAACCACCTAAGGCCTGGACACACCTAAACATAAACTCTTTAAATTACAAGGTGTTTAAATTGTGTTCCAAGGTAAGCATGAAACAGACTTTTCATGGTCGGACATGTACAGAGCCATCTAGTCAATGACCCTTTGACCTACCTTATTATGCTCTAAATCCCCCCATGAATAACATGATAAATTCCTCCAAAGAAAGGCAGTCCGGGTTTGTAAGAAGACATGGTGCTGACACCCAGACAAGGTCATTAGAGTCTTCAGGGGATAATTTGGGGGAAAGCTGAAAAATGGCTATTAGAAAAGGAATATATCCTCCAAACATCTGGGGGAAAGGCCACACCCAGGGCAGCAGCAGCAATTGCAGAAAAGAGAAGCCACAAAATCCCCGCTCCCTCCTTGGCACTTGGTGTTCAGCACTGGCAAATGACAAAACGGGCTCAAGACATCATTTCAAAAGGACTCTTCATTGAAGCTCAGGAGTCTGTGACCATCTGTGTAGCTCATTCTTGGGAAACTCAGACCACGTGGGATGTGATTATATGCTGGAACCCGATAAACAAAGCACAACGAGACTGTGGAAGAGAACGAATTATGTCTACATAGCATTCTGCAAGCCAAAAAATCTGGTAGAACTGAAGTATTCTCACATGGACTCCAAGCAGCACAGAGGACAATGGCAAGAGCTGCACAGGGCAAGGGCAGCAGGGACAGCTAGAGCCCTGAAATAATCTGAAAAGGTGTGACCAGATCTAGATGCTTCGGGTGAAGCAAAGTCACTGGACCTGGGAAAAACCTGCAATCCAAGTACCCAAAGGAAGACTTAGATAGAAGAAAAGGATTGCCCAGTACAGAAAACCTCTCAGGGGCATGCAGGGAAGGAACACAGGAGAATCCATGTGAAAGCCAACAACCAGGCCAGCTAGTTTTCAAAGCCTATATCTCCACTCAGCTCTCTTTCTTTCAGTATCTAGTCCATCGGTGCTTAATGCCCAAGGCTCTCTTGGCCCTGCTCTGACCCTGCCTGTTTTGCTAAATCTCCTTCACAAGGGGAAATGCAATCAGTATCTACCTCATCTCCTAAGGTTTCAGTGACAATCCAGGGCACAATACCAATGAAGTTCACTCTGAAGAACCAATGAGTTTATTGGACTTCCTTACAGACCACAGGGGAAGTGTTAGGTACAAAGGTGTAGATTCCACCCTCCCCCCACACACATACACACACCCGTAGCACACCTGGAAAGCCCTTACCAAACAGGAGTGAGGGCTTCCATGCAGTGGTATAGATGCTACCTTCCTCTTGTAGTCACCTGTTGCCCCCTACCCCCAATAAACCCTAGTCTCTCCCTAAGGCACCTGCAAATAAGGTAGAGTTGCATACAACCGGTAGGAGAGAGAGGCCAGATGCTCAGGTAAGGGTCTAATGACCCTCTACATTCTCCAAGATTGGGCGTTAACAGTTAACAAGTCCACACGGGATAATCATTTTGTAAAGGATGCAGCTGAACTCCCCAACATGAAAGTTGTTTGGCTCAGAGGACAATCGCACATAATACGCTATGTTGTAGCTCTCATCCCTTGCTCTTTTCTTTTGCTTTTTATGCTCCAAAAGAACAGTCTGGCCTGGTTTGCAGAGCATCTGTGCCTCAGCCTCCCGGGAGATGAGCTGTTCTATGTTATCTGATAGCCTCTGGTCTACTTCTAGCCGGAGTTCCCTTGTTCTCTCAGTTCTTGTTATCCCTGCAATTCCCCCTCCTGTTTACATAATCCGGCACATTCTCTCTGTCATTTCACTGCTAATCAATAGTCTTTTTATTAATCAGTTAAAAAATGTTGTGTGTATGGGTGATTTGCCAGTGTGTATATCTGTGCACCACAAACAGGCTTGACGTTTCTTGTTCTATTTATTTGGTGCTTTCTAAAATGTTTACTTGGTCACTTTTGTTGGATTTCACTTTCTACATTCATAAATCTTCTTTAAAAACCTGTGCCTACAATTATTGTATGATTAACACCTGATCATTTTTCCACTTAAATGTTTCACCAGCCCATTTGCCCATTTGTTTCTGTCTTCTGCCAACAGCACACTGTATTAGTCAGGGTTCTTTCGAGTTGATCAGAGCTTATAAAATGAATCTCTCTCTCTCTCTTTCTCTCTAATATATGTGTGTAATATATACATATACATTTATATGTATATATAACAATAGATGAAATGAGATAGGTAGGTAGACAGAAAGAGATGGATAGATAGATGGATAGATAGATAGATAGATAGATAGATAGATAGATAGATAGATAGATAGATGTAGATAGATGATTGACTTACAGGCTAGTTAATTCAACAATGACTGGCTGTGGAATGGAAAGTCCAATCATCCAGTAGTTGTGCAGTCCACAAGGTTAGATATCTTAGTTGGCCTGCAGTATTCACTGGAATCATTAAGAAGGCCCTAATGCCAGTGAAGGAAAGGACTTGCTAGTAAGATTAGAGCAGGCAGGCAAAGAATAAAAGCCTCCTTCTTCTATGTCCTTATATAGGCTGTCAGTAGAAGGAATGACCCAGATTAGATATGGATTAAAGCCAGGTGGTGGTGGTGTATGCCTTTAATCCCAACACTTGGGAGACAGAGGCAGGAGGATCTCTGAGAGTTCAATGCCAGCCTGGTCTACAGAGCAAGTTCCAGGAAAGGCTCCAAAGCAACACAGAGAAATCCTGTCTTGAAAAACAAAACAAAACAAAACATATCTGAATTAAAGGTATGTCTTCTTGCCTCAAGATCTAGATTTAAGATCTGTCTTTTTACATCTTGAAAAGTCTGGATTGAAGGTGTGTTTCCCTATCTCAAAGATCTGGATTAAACGTATTCAAGTTGACAAGCAAGAATAGCCATCACACACTGTACACATGATTTTGTTCATTTGTTCATTTGTGAACAGTATTTCACTCTGTTATCCAGGCTGGTCTCAAAACCCTGAGCAGCAACCATCCTGTCTCCTTCTCCCAGCAGTCAGTATATATTGTTTAGTCTGACTTTTAAAAAGAATGTGCTAAGAGTTATCCATGAAAATAATGTGTGAAGACATTTTGAGACCTAAAACAAAGTCATGTCCCTAGTGGCTCCAGAGTCTGTGGCATTCATAAAAGAATGGCATTGAGTTGTACATCATACACCATGAAATGTGTGTTTTCATTATATAGATCAGTGACTTGTGACAAATGCTCACAACTATGGAACCACCTCCACTGTCACATAGACAACATTTTTTCTCTTAGAAATCTCTCTTGTGTTTGTTCCTCAACCTTCAGCCACCAACAACCCTAGACTGCTTCTGACGTCATGGATGATTTTAGAATGATCTATAATTGCAAAAAATACAGTTATGCAACTTGTGCTCTTGGTGTTCACTTATGTATACTTGGCATATTTTTTGAGATTTAGCCAAGTTATTATATGCATCAATATTTGTTCTTCTTACTCCTGAGAAGTTATTCATGATATAAACATAAAAAATTTAGGCATTCATTCACCAGTCCATGAATATTTGATTTGTCTAGGCATTGATGATGATGAATGAGACTTCTGTTTCTCCTAGAGATAGAATTGCTGTGTCAAATGATATATACAGTATTAACTTTATAAGAAACCACCAAAATTACTGGTTTGGTGTTTTTGTTGTTGGATTTGTTTGCTTGTTTGTTTGTTTGTTTGGTTGGTTGGTTGGTTGGCTTTTGTTTTTAAGAACTAGGGGCCCACTGTGTTTGGTCAGGCTGACCTCAAATGCCAGGGCTCAGTGGATCTCATCTTTCCAAGTAGATAGAATGACATATACAATGAATACCTCTCTTCAAGATAATATATATAAATCAACTCTAAGCTGTTGGTAAGTTTGGGATGTGCTGTAGATCTGAGGAGGAGTTGAAGCTTATTGCTCTTCCTGCCCTCCCTGCCACAGGACCTCTTCTCCACTTCAGAATGTTTTTTTTTTATACAGAAGTCTGGTAAGAGTTTATTGCTGAATGACTCTTCCCTTGTGGGTCTTATCTTAGTCAGTGTTCGATGACTGTGAAGGGACACCATGACCATGGCAGCACTTAAGTGGGGCTTTCTTACAGTTTCAGAGGTTTAGTCCATTATCACCATGGCAAGAAGGATGATGGCATACAGACAGACATGTTTCTGGAGAAGGAGCTGAGAGTTCTATGTCCAGATTCACAAAGCAGAAAGAGCCTGAACACTGGGAATGGCTTGGGCTTTTGAAACCCTAAAGCCCAATCCAAGTAATATACTTCCTTCAACGAGGCCACACCTACTCCAACAAAGCCTCACCTCCTAATGCCACTCCCTAAGCATTTGAATCTATGAACTTATTGAGATCATTCTTATTCAAACCATCAAATTACACTCCCTGACCTCCATAGACTTGTAGCCATATCATAATGCAAAAATGCATTCAGTTTACCTTCAAAATTCCCCATAGTCTATTATAACCTTAACACTGTTTAAGTCTGTTCTGAAATTCATGGCAATCTCATTAACTGTAAGCACATGTAAAATTAAAATGAAAAAGCAAATCACATATTTCCAACATATAATGGCACAGAATAAATATTTCCATTCAAAAAGGGAAGAAAGGGAGCATAGTGAGGAAATATTGAACCAAAGCAAGACTGAAAAACAGAAGGGCAAACTCAAAATTCTCTCTATCCATGTCTGATACCAAAGCGCTCTTTAGATCTCCAATTCCTTACAGCTTTGTTGACTGCAATACACGTCTCTCTTGGACCAGTTTCACACACGGTTTGCAACTCTCCTTGGCAGGTATCCTACCACTCTGACATCTCCACCATTTTGAAACCCCCAATAAAATCCAGGCTTCACTGTTACAATTTCACACAAAAGTATTTAGGGAGCCCTCAGTGCACCCCTGACACATACCTGGGATCAGCAGTTTTCCTTATCATATCTGTGGACAGAAATTCCACAACCCCTTCTTGTATCCTTGACTCTAAAGCTAGAGTCACATAGCTGAAGTTGCCAAGTTCTGCTGCTTGATGAGCCAAGAACTTGGCCCCCTTGTTCAGTTACGTCTGTGCCAACTTTCTTTTTTCAGTGGTTTTTTTTTCACTGCTTAAGCATTCCTAAATTCCTTTTCACAGTTTGGAAGCTTAGCTTGGTGGGGTCTTGCCCTGAGGCTTCCACTTCCTTTATTCCACTTATCCCCAGGCTTTGCTTTAATATGTTTATCTCCTGGCGCATAAGATTTAATTGGTGTAGGAGGTTCTTCTGTCTATGTGTTGCTTTCATTGGTTTAATAAAGAAACTGCCTTGGCCTTTTGATAGGGCAGCACTTAGAAAGGTGGAGTAGACAGAACAGGATGCTGGAAAGAAGGGTAGTGTGGCAGATGTCATGAAGCTCCTGCCTGAGACTGACGCTGGCTAGAATCTTTCCCGGTAAGCCACGACCTCGTGGTGTTACACAGATTGGTAGAAATGGGTTAGATCAGGATGTGAGAGTTGGTCAAGAAGAGGCTAGATATAATGGGCCAGGCAGTGTTTAAATACAGTTTCTGTGTGGTTATTTCAGGAGTTAAACTAGCCAGGTGGCGGGATGCAGCTTGCCCCTTCTACTACAATTAGTTCCATTACCCTTCCTGGTGCTCCTTTTCTCCTCAAACTGTACATTTTGTATATTTTCTTGCTCTGCTCCCTACTTTTCATTATAGAGCTTCCTAAGAGTCACCAATAATAACC